>NC_133527.1:105994136-106298636 GCF_048544455.1 Silene latifolia | reverse complement strand
CGGATTCTTCCACAGTCCCAAAATTTTCAATTTCTCATCTTAGCAAGACGGGCGGATTCTTCCCAATATGCCCGGATTCCAGCAGGACGGGCGGATTTCAATGAAGCCGCTCGGGTTCTAGCTGCGAATCTTTCCTTTGATTTCCTTTCCTCTCATAGATGCTTCCCCACACTTGAAGATTGGTTCCTTCCTTCATTCAAAATTCGTTAGTGACCCTCCCTCATTACTCTCATGAAAAGAGTTTATGTTTATTATTAAAGAAATGCAATAAAATTATAAATACAAGTTAGAGGGTTAGTATATTTACAAGTGGTGGTTTAGGGAGGACTCCACCAAATTCTCCCTTTGATGGTTTTTTCAAGGATGAGAAGGCCCGAGGTAGGTGACCTCGACCTCTCCAATAAACGCTCCCTCATAGTATGGCTTCAACCTTTGACCATTGACTTTGAACTTGCTTCCATCTTCCGCCTTGATTTCAAAATCTCCATATTTTCCAACTTCGGTTATCACATAGGGACCCATCCATCTAGAGTTCAACTTTCCCGGAAAAAGTCGGTAGCGGGAATTGAATAGAAGGACTTTGTCCCCTTTGTGCAAGGCCTTTTGTCTAATCCTCTTGTCATGGAGCAATTTCGTCCTTTCTGTGTAAATCTTGGCGTTCTCGTAGGATTGTAGTCGGAATTCCTCCAACTCTTGAATTTGAATCATCCTCTTTTGGCCACTCAATTTGAGATCAAGATTAAGAGTTCAGATTGCCCAAAAAGCTTTGTACTCCAATTCGATTGGCAAATGACATGCTTTTCCAAAGACAAGCTTGTAAGGGGAGGCTCCTATGGGAGTCTTATAGGCCGTCTTATAAGCCCAAAGAGCATCATCAAGCTTTGTGCTCCAATCTTTTTGGGTCTTGTTCACAACTTTCTCAAGGATTTGTTTGATTTCTCTATTTGAAACTTCAACTTGACCGCTTGTTTGAGGATGATATCCCAAGCCGGTTTTATGTTAAACACCATATTTGGTCAAAAGAGATGCAAGTTTCTTCTCATGGAAATGCGTTCCTCCATCACTTATAATTGCTCTAGGAACTCCAAATCTTGGGAAGATTATTTTCTTGAAGAGCTTGGTGACCGTTTTTGCATCACATTTGGAGTGGCAATTGCCTCCACCCACATTGAGACGTAGTCTACGGCCACAAGGATGTACTTATTCCCATTGGATGTCACAAAGGGCCCTTGGTAGTCGATCCCCCAAACATCGAAGATCTCCACCTCCAGAATGCCCCTTTGTGGCATTTCGTTCCTCCAAGAGATATTCCCCGTTCTTTGACAAGCATCGCAATGAATGATGAATTCTTTTGTGTCTTGAAACATTGTAGGCCAATAGAAGCCCGATTGAAGAATTTTTGCAATGGTCCTTCTTGATCCGTGGTTCCCACCGTAGGGTGATGAGTGACACCCTTCCAAGATTCCTTGGACTTCCCATTGAGGGATGCATCTCCGGTAGAGCCCATCACTACACTCCTTGTAGAGGTTTGGGTCATCCCAAAAGTACCTCTTTACTTCGAATAGGAATCTCTTTCTTTGGTTGTGGTTCAAATTTGGAGGGAGTACTTTTCCAACAATATAGTTAGCATATGATGTGGAGTGATGTCGTCGGGTCATCCAATCAAACACATTTATAATACTCAACAAACTACTAGTTAGCGGTAAGTCGAGGTCGATCCATGGGACGGTGTGCTTTGGGTTCTAAGTCTATCTATCTCAATTTATGCTAGTGTCACGATTTGTTTGGGTTTGTAGTTGTGTCCTAGATTAATGCAAACAATAAGGTAAAACAAGCAATAAAAGGAGGGATGTAAACAAATGATTAAAAGTGCTAGGATATCATGAGGTCATAGGGGATTCATGGTGTTGATCATACAAACATGTTTACAATTATATGCAAGCAATTAATGTTGTGGAGGAACCGAGTTGGTTTATGTCTTACGGTTCATAGGAAGAGTTGGGTCCCGGAGCCGAATCGATTAGATTGTACAACACCTACAAGTCGACTTACTTTCCTCCTATTCAACTTCTATGCATGGTCTAACAAGACTAGAGTTGGTTTATATCTTACAAGTCAAGTTGAATAGATAAGAGATGGTTGTAAATGCAAGGATTCATAGGCTTGGCATTTCATCAAACATAACATGTGCATAAAGTTGACATCACAACAAGCAAGCAATTTGATTATGAAAACATATTCGATTAAGCATGAATCAATCCCATGTTTACTTCCCCTAATTACCCACTAATCCTAGCTAAAGGACTACTCACTCATGATCAAGTTTAACATGTTAATAAGGTTGTCAATCATACTAACAAAGCCAAACATGATGAATAAGTAAGAAAGATTAACAATAATTAAAACAAGGATTAAGAGAATTATACCTATGGAGATTTCAAAATAATAATGCAAAGAATAATAGAAGAAACCTGATGATTGATGGAAGGTTGTCAATCTCCCAATAATAACCCAATAATCTTCAATTACTCAATAATAAACTTGAAAGATAAACTTGATCAATAATTAAGGAGAGATTAATGTGTAATTTGTGGAAAGATTAATGAGTAATCTATTCTAATCTACTCCTAATCTAATCTAAAGAATGATTTTTCTAGCTAAAAAGATGTCTCTAATAAAACTTGATGATTTGATTATTACAAATGGGGTATTTATAGTGGAAATTAGGTGGATGCATTAGGGTTAACTAAGGGCTAAACTAGTAATTACACTTTTGAGATTTGAGCAGGGAGATTCCAGTATTTTTCGAAGGAAGGGCGTCTTTCTCGGAGCTTGAAGAACACGAAAATTGTTGTAAAGGAATCCGGGCGGATTAGAGTCGGGACGGGCGGATTCTGGCGGTGGAACACGAGCGGATTCTGGAGAATCCAGGCGGATTGTGGCAGGGCTAACCCGAGCATCTTGTGATGAAACCGCACGGACTGTGCAGGTGGAGGACGACCGGATTGTAGTCAATCCGCACGGATTGTTCTTCAGCAAGATTTCTTCTTCTTTTCTTCCCTTTTCTTCATAAATTCCTTGGGGATTTCCTTGGGGACTCAAGGATCCTTTCTCAACATTGCTCATCTACTATAATATGTACAAAGGCCTTCTAATCTTGTCTCTCCTTGATGCTTGGTCATTGGATTCGATCAATTTAGTCTCGTTTTGCCATGAAAATGCAGGATTCTTACTCCTTTCCTACCAAGGGATCAAAATCTCAAAGAATATGCAAAACAAAGAACTAAAGATAAGAAATGACCCAAATATGCACTAAAAAGCATGGGAACAAGGCTAATTCGGGGGCTAAATATGCGCTAATTATGGTCACATCAAATATCCCCAAACCGAACCTTTGCTCGTCCCGAGTAAAGAGGTGACAAACACTAGACCTTTATTTAAACTATCCTAATAATATAGCCGATATGAGACAATTAGCGGGTCTCACTCCGCCCTTTCAACTCACAACAAGACAACCATGAGGTAGGATGCCTTCTTGCAAGGCAAGGTGGGTCTTGCCAAAATGGCGACACATCCAAACATTAAGCACACAAAATCACATAATGGATGTATCTACAAAAGGAATAGCCACTTCCTCATCAAGTGGCGGAGGCACTAAAGAGGAACAAATTTAAGAGCATGTAATCCTTCACAAATACTAGTTCAACAAATTACTAAGGCTAAGAGGATGGCACTAAATCACCTCCAAATGGTGTTAAACTAGACTACTTTCTTCCTCAATTTCCAAATGCTTTCGTCAAGAGCGATCGGATGATGGTGGAATGATGATCCCTATGATGCTAGTACCATATGACATGACAAGTCTCGAATTCTCTACAAAAGTAAAGGTCATGGATCGTCCCAAGCTCGACAAAGTGGCTTGACAAAAAGGCTTTTTTGGGAATCAAATGCTCAAATCATTATACACAACGGGTGGATATGACTAGTATTCAAAATTTGACCTCATTTCACTTTCACATTTCAAAAATTTAAGATGGGGTTTGTCCCTTCCGGGCTAGTGTCCTTTGCTTTCGCCAATCGCTTATTAGGCAACCGGATAACCTCTAGACAATAGCTTTTCGGGGTGATAGTCACTCTGTCTCTGGGCGGCCGAATTCACAACCGTGTGGGGGCCCAATTCAATGGATCCCGCTCCAAAGCACATCTAAGTGGTACGCCTCCATCAAAACAATTTAGTTTCTCAACATTCAACAATTCATAACACTTGAGGTTTCCTTGGCATTAAATTACTTCCACATGACAAAACTTTAGAGATGAGCACTTCAAACTTATTGATAGAAAGTATTTTTGGGTTGCCTTACCACAAGGTTAATCAAGGTCACCTAGACAAGTTAACCAAGTCCACATCGCATCACGGGGTTGGATAGGTGACTCACATGCAAACCCTTAACTAGGCTTTGGGTCATGGGTCAAAAGACACTAGTATGACACTATCTAGGGTGTTTTACAACCATTCTAGTAGGCAAAGTCTTAAGTTGAACAAGTATTTGTAATGGCTTAGTTGCTCTTGTCAAAGTTCCTAATTAGGCATTTCACAAATTTTTTATCTAAATGCAACAACATGCTATGATGCAACTAATATAAACATCCTAATGCAAGTGATTCTACTAACTAATATGACATGTAAACTAAATGCAAGTCCTAAGTTCACATTGTTATACCGCACCAATCAAAATAAAGCCACATAGTCATTAACATAAAGAGGAAAAAGGAGATTGGAAAGATCATACCATGCGGTCTTAAATATCCTCATGTCTCGGATGTGGCGTAGTCAATCAATGTGAACAAGGATAGAACAAACACAATATATACAATAATATATACATGACTACACTACAAGGGAAATGAACTTGTTTTTGATTTTTTTCAATTTTTCAAATTTTTATGGTTTTTGTTTTTATGAAATTAAAAGACATATTTTTGTATTTTTCGAAATTTTTCAATTTTTATGCATTTTTGGAATATAAATTCCCATCCCCCACTTTATTTTGGACATTGTCCTCAATGTACATGTAGGAGTAGGAATAAAAAGGAAAACATGTTTTTGAATTTTTGATTTTTTGAAATAAAGTACAAATGCAATGATATGATATGAATGAATGCATGTTCTAACTAAATGCAATTCTATATGGAATATATAACAAATGAATGCAATCTTCATTACACTATATGATGCATGATTTCTAGTAAACTATGGTCACCTATGATCAAACCTCCCCAAACCGATTTAAACACTATTTCTAGTGTAGAAATGAATAGGTTTGGCCATTAGTAACTATGCATGAATTCTAATCTATATGTAACTATACTATATGAATTATATTACAATGCAAATTATACTATATGGACTAACTAATGCAAATAAGGTATGATACAAATGCATGCTAAATTTATATGTATATAACTAAATGCAAGTGTAAATGTAATGCAAAGTCAAAGGAAAGAGTATCTTACAAATGGTGGTTTGAGGTAGAACTCCACCAAACTAGTTCAAATTGTAGAAATTCTTGTCCATAGAGCTCAAGGCTCTCAATAGAAGATCAAAAGCTTGTGTACAAGCTCCAAATAAGCACAAGTATGGTTTGCTTAACCTCAAGACGAAGCTTGGCCAAAGGAATTTGTCATTAATTGTTGTTTTCTTCCTCTTCTTGGCACTTGGATATTCACGATGTTTCAAACCAATTAGCCCATGATTCCTTTCATCACTAGGTATGAAGTATGGTTTATTTTCGTCCGGAGACTTCCACTTACCACCTTCTCTTTCACTTTCGGTGATGATGATAGCATTTGAATTTATCAATCCTTCATGAGTAGAAGGAGAATCCTTATGACCTTGATGACCGAGTTTTTTGGAAGTGGACATTGTGGGTGCCAAATTTCCACAGGTAGCTTCACGTGCAAGTTTCTCTTTGAGCTTTGCCACCAAGTAGCTTTTGTATGATGCCTTGACCTTTTGAAGAAGGTCCACCATATCCTCTCCAACAATCATTGGCACCATGGTAGGGGCCAAGTAGTCTTCATGGGAAATGGGGAAAAGGAATTCATCTTCTTCATGGAAGCATACCTCAAACTTCTCAAGGATGAGCTCCTCAAGTAAGGCAATCTCACAACTCCATTCCTCTTCTTCATTGCAAGACACATATCCCGCATAAGCTTCATCCATAGGCACGTCATCATCGCTATCTCCATAAGAATCATAAATGGGAGCTTCACTCTTCTTCATTAACACTTTCTCCAACACCTCAATGTTCACATCAAATGATACACCCTCATATTCACAAAGGTTGAGAGTATTTGGCTTACTCAACCTCATATCTTCATCATCAAATACCACACTTTCATACTCACAAGAGCTCAAGGAGATTGGCTCTTCCCACTTCTCATCAAAGGTAACTCCTTCAAACTCACATTCGTGGTCAATGTCTAAAGAGTGGTGAGGGGTAGTTAGTTGGGTTTCTTTTATTTTGGCAATTTGAATTTCCAACTCCTCACCTTGAGTAACAATGCCTTGAAGAACAATGTCCCTTCTTTGGCTCTCTTCTAGCATTTGTTTGAAGAAGTTTTGTTGATCTCCCATCATTTGGAGAATCACATTTTGAATGGGTTCATCTTCTTGTTGTGGGTAGGTGTGAAAGTGGTTGTATTGTGGCATTTGGATTTGGTTGTAAAGTGAGTTTTGGGTGGTTGGTTGTTGTGGGTATTGGATGTGGTGATTTTGGTGGGAAAAGTTGGGGTAGTAGTTATGATTTTCATTGTATGAGTTGTAAGGTAGGTTTGTGTTGACTTGCTCCTCCAACTCCCCATACCCATAGTCATACTCAAAAGATCCACCACATACTCCATGTATCAAATCTTGGGTCATCATTATAGCCAAGATAAAGATACAACTACAAACAAGGATATCAATTAAAAGTGCTAGGATATCATGGGGTCATAGGGTATTCATGGTGTTGATCATACAAACATGTTTATGCGAGCAATTAATGTTGTGGAGGAACCGAGTTGGTTTATGTCTTACGGTTCATAGGAAGAGTTGGGTCCCGGAGCCGAATCGATTAGATTGTACAACACCTACAAGTCGACTTCCTTTCCTCCTATTCAACTTCTATGCATGGTCTAATAAGACTAGAGTTGGTTTATATCTTAGAAGTCAAGTTGAATAGATAAGAGATGGATGTAAATGCAAGGATTCATAGGCTTGGCATTTCATCAAACATAACATGTGCATAAAGTTGACATCACAACAAGCAAGCAATTTGATTATGAAAACATATTCGATTAAGCATGAATCAATCCCATGTTTACTTCCCCTAATTACCCACTAATCCTAGCTAAAGGACTACTCACTCATGATCAAGTTTAACATGTTAATAAGGTTGTCAATCATACTAACAAAGCCAAACATGATGAACAAGTAAGAAAGATTAACAATAATTAAAACAAGGATTAAGAGAATTATAACTATGGAGATTCCAAAATAATAATGCAAAGAATAATAGAAGAAACTTGATGATTGATGGAAGGTTGTCAATCTCCCAATAATAACCCAATAATCTTCAATTACCCAATAATAAACTTGAATGATAAACTTGATCAATAATTAAGGAGAGATTAATGTGTAATTTGTGGAAAGATTAAAGAGTAATCTATTCTAATCTAATCTACTCCTAACCTAATCTAAAGAAGGATTTTTCTAGCTAAAAAGATGTCTCTAATAAAACTTGATGATTTGATTATTACAAATGGGGTATTTATAGTGGAAATTAGGTGGATGCATTAGGGTTAACTAATGACTAAATTAGTAATTACACTTTTGAGATTTGAGCAGGGAGACTCCGGTATTTTTCGAAGGAAGGGCGTCTTTCTCGGAGCTTGAAGAACACGAAAATTGCTGTAAAGGAATCCGGGCGGATTAGAGTCGGGACGGGCGGATTCTGGCGGTGGAACACGAGCGGATTCTGGAGAATCCGGGCGGATTGTGGCGGGGCTAACCCGAGCGTCTTGTGATGAAACCGCATGGACTGTGCAGGTGGAGGACGGCCGGATTATAGTCAATCCGCACGGATTGTTCTTCAGCAAGATTTCTTCTTCTTTTCTTCCCTTTTCTTCATAAATTCCTTGGGGATTTCCTTGGGGACTCAAGGATCCTTTCTCAACATTGCTCATCTACTATAATATGTACAAAGGCCTTCTAATCTTGTCTCTCCTTGATGCTTGGTCACTGGATTCGATCAATTTAGTCTCGTTTTGCCATGAAAATGCAAGATTATTACTCCTTTCCTACCAAGGGATCAAAATCTCAAAGAATATGCAAAACAAAGAACTAAAGATAATAAATGACCCAAATATGCACTAAAAAGCATGGGAACAAGGATAATTCGGGGGCTAAATATGCGCTAATTATGGTCACATCAGCATAATCGTCAAACCATGGGGTGATGTGCCTTTCAAGTTGTGTTTGAATGGCCATCAAAATATCGTCGGGAAATGAGTCATTGATCGGGGTTTCTCCTTGTTCATCATGAAACCGGATCCTTGACAAGTGATCCGCCACTACATTCTCGGCTCCTTTCTTGTCTCTTATTTCCAAGTCAAATTCTTGAGGAGCAAAATCCATCTCAACAACCTTGGTTTTGTCTCCTTCTTTATCAAGAGATGTCGGAGAGCACGGTGATCCGAAAAGACAATCACCTTGGATCCAAGTAAGTAGGAACGGAATTTGTCCAAAGCATAGACAATGGCAAGAAGCTCCTTCTCGGTAGTATCATAATTTACTTGGGAGGGATCAAGAGTCTTGCATATATATTAGATTGCATGAAGAGCTCTTCCTACCCGTTGGCCAAGAACCGCTCCAACGGCGTAGTTACTAGCATCACACATAATCTCGAATGGTAGTTCCCAATTTGGAGGTTGAATGATCGGTGCCGAGATTAGTGCTTCCTTGATTCTATTAAAGGCTTCAACACACTCATCAGTGAAATGGAATTGGGCATCCTTAAGCAAGAGTTGAGTGAGGGGTTTTGCTATTTTTGAAAAATCCTTTATGAAACGGCGATAGAAACCCGCGTGACCGAGAAAAATTCTCACCCCTCTAACATTCACGGGAGGTGGGAGTTTCTCTATCACCTCAACTTTAGCTTTATCGACCTCGATGCCCTTTTCCGAGATTAAATAACCCAAAACAATTCCTTCGTTGACCATGAAGTGACACTTTTCCCAATTTAAAACAAGACTAACATCTTCACATTTTTGCAATACAAGAGAAAGATTATGCAAACATGAGTCAACGTCCTTTTCATAAACACTAAAATCATCCATAAAATCTTCCATTATGGTCTCTAGGTAATCGGAGAAGACACTCATCATGCATCTTTGGAAAGTGGCGGGGGCATTACATAAACCAAAAGGCATCCTCCTATATGCAAAAGTACCATAAGGGCATGTGAAGGTGGTCTTATGTTGGTCATTCGGGTGTATAGGGATTTGGAAGAATCCCGAATACCCGTCAAGGTAACAAAAGAATTTGTTGGAGGCTAACCTCTCAAGCATTTGGTCAATGAATGGTAGGGGGAAATGATCCTTTCTCGTTGCGGAATTCAATTTTCGATAGTCAATACACATACGCCAACTAGTGATCTTCCTTGTGGGTATTAGTTCATTCTTTTCATTTGTCACTATCGTGGTACCTCCTTTCTTAGGTACCACTTGGACGGGGCTAACCCACAAAGAGTCCGATATGGGATATATGATTCCTGCATCAAGTAATTGATGTGACCATAATTAGCGCATATTTAGCCCCCGAATTAGCCTTGTTCCCATGCTTTTTAGTCCATATTTGGGTCATTTATTGTCTTTAGTTCTTTGTTTTGCATATTCTTTGAGATTTTGATCCCTTGGTTGGAAAGGAGTAAGAATCTTGCATTTTCATGGCAAAACGAGACTAAATTGATTGAATTCAATGACCAAGCATCAAGGAGAGACAAGATTAGAAGGCCTTTGTACATATTATAGTAGTTGGGCAATGACGAGAAAGGATCCTTGCATCTCCGAGGAAATCCCCAAGGATTTTATGAAGAAAAGGGAAGAAAAGAAGAAGGAACAAAGCTGAGCAGCAATCCGTGCGGATTGCCCTGAATCCGCCCGTCCTCCACAGCACAATCCGTGCGTCTTCCTTCAAAGACGCCCGGGCAGCAAGCCCAGAAGACGCCCAGATTCCCTTGAAGACGCCCGTGCCCAGCCTCACGAATCCGCCCGTCCCGTGCCTAAGACGCACGGATTCCAGTCTAGCACAAATTCGTTTCTTCAAGCTTCAAAGAAAGAAGCCCTTCCTTCGAAAAATACCGGCGTCTCCCTGCTCAATCTAAAAAGTGTAATTACTAGTTTAGCCCTTATTTAACCCTAATGCATCCACCTAATTTCCACTATAAATACCCGATTAGTCTAATTAGAAAAGCATGTTCTTCTTATCAATTATTAGAGTAGTTAATATCAATCAAATCCCTCTTTAGTTTTGTAATCAACAATTAATCAAGTTTTAATACAAGTTTTATTTCCTTAATGTCTCTTTTGTTCATCCTTTATTTTGGGTAATTGAAGATTATTTGGGTTATTATTCGGAGATTGATAACCTCTCACTCAAGCATCAAGTACTTCTTTTATTCTTTCCTTTATTATTGGAATCATTAGTAGGTATAATTCTCTTAATCCCTTTTTAATTATTGTTAATTACTTTCATTTATTCATCATGTCTCCTTTTGTTGGTATGATTGACAACCTTGCTAGCATGATCAACATGATAATGAGTGAGTAGTGACCTAGCTAGGGTTAATGGGTAATTAGGGGAAACCAACATGGGGGATGATTCATGCTTAAATTAATATGCTTTCATGCTTTATTTGCTTGCTTGTTTTGATCTCAACTCATGCACATGTTATGTTTGATGAAATGCGAGCCTATGAATCCTTGCATTTTTTACCCATCACCTATCTTTTCAATGAGACTTGTAAGACATAAACCAACTCGAGTCTCATTAGACCATGCATGTTGTTGAGTAGGGAAGATTAAGTCGACTTGTAGGTGTTGTACAATCTAATCGATTCGGCTCCGGGACCCAAACTTTCCTAGGATTGTAAGATATAACCCAACTCAATCCATCACAACAATAATTGCTTGCTTATAATTTGAGAACATGTTTGTATGATCAATTCCCATGATTCCTCTATGACCCCATGATACCCTAGTGCTTTTTATCAATTGTTTACAACCCTTTCATTTCATCTTGCTTATTTACTTTCATTGCTATTTAGTTTAGTGACCTTCTACATCAACCCAAATTGTGACACCCCTAAGACACCACTAGTTTCAATAGAAATCTCATCTCAATTACCATCCCTTGGGATCCGACCTTTACTTGCCTCTTTACTAATTGTAGAGTTGTTTGTGAAGCTATAAATTGTGTTTTGATTCAAACGTGACCCAACGACAACATCTATTCAATTGTAAACACGAAACGGACCGATCAAAACTGGCGCCGTTGCCGGGGATGGTGTTAACTTGATTTAGATTTTCTTATATTGTTATTAGTTGTGTCTTTATTTGCCTTGGGGAAGTAAAACTCCACAAGGTTTGTTCTAATTATTTTCAAGTTGTTCGATATTTTGCAAGATGGACCTTATAGATTTTTTTGTAGAGGACCACTTATGTATACCTTTCTTCAAAGATCCCATGCAAGCATTGGAAAACTTAGAAACAAGTGAGGCTAAAAATATGTGTTGGGAATTGGAGGTGGATCTTTTTGAGGCCGCTCTAGCTAACAAAGAACTTACTCATGCACAATCCGTATTAGTGCATAACATCCTTGTGGAAGCATGTCAACCCATAGAAGATGAGCAATCCATCCTAGAAGATATTTTACAAGCTCAAGAGCAAGAGGAACCCATCATGGAATTTAAATATGATGAGGTTGATGAGAATGAAGAACAAGTTGAGTATGCTATGAGAATGGAATGTCTAATGGAGATGGAGCAAATTCTCAATGAAACTCCAAAGGAGGAAAGTGAGGTACAAACTCCTACTTTAAAACCCCTTCCCCCAAATTTGAAATATGCTTACCTTGATGAATCAAAGACCTAACCCGTGATTGTTAATGATAGACTTGATGAGAACCAATTGGGAAAATTGCTTGATGTGTTAAAACAACATGAGAAGGCTATAGGTTATAGTCTAGATGACCTTAAGGGGATAAGTACCAACTTTTGCATGCATAGAATTCATCTAGAGGAAGACCATAGACCTACCATTCAACCCCAAAGAAGATTGAACCCCCACATGCAAGAAGTTGTCAAAGGAGAAGTTATGAAATTACTTGATGCGAGAATCATATATTCCATATCGGACTCTTTGTGGGTTAGCCCCGTCCAAGTGGTACCTAAGAAAGGAGGTACCACGGTAGTGACAAATGAAAAGAATGAACTAATACCCACAAGAATGATCACCGGTTGGCGTATGTGTATTGACTATCGAAAATTAAACTCCGCAACAAGAAAGGATCATTTCCCCCTACCATTCATTGACCAAATGCTTGAGAGGTTAGCCTCCAAAAAATTCTTTTGTTACCTTGACGGGTATTCGGGATTCTTCCAAATCCCTATACACCCGGATGACCAACATAAGACCACCTTCACATGCCCTTATGGTACCTTTGCATATAGGAGGATGCCTTTCGGTTTATGTAATGCCCCCGCCACTTTCCAAAGATGCATGATGAGTGTCTTCTCCGATTACTTAGAGACCATAATGGAAGTTTTTATAGATGATTTTAGCGTTTATGGAAAGGACTTTCACTCATGTTTGCATAATATTTCTCTTGTGTTGCAAAAATGTGAAGATGTTAGTCTTGTTTTAAATTGGGAAAAGTGTCACTTCATGGTCAATGAAGGAATTGTTTTGGGTCATTTAATTTCGGAAAAGGGCATCGAGGTCGATAAAGCTAAAGTTGAGGTGATAGAGAAACTCCCACCTCCCGTGAATGTTAGAGGGGTGAGAAGTTTTCTCGGTCACGCGGGTTTCTATCGCCGTTTCATAAAGGATTTTTCAAAAATAGCGAAACCCCTCACTCAACTTTTGCTTAAAGATGCCCAATTCCAATTCACTGATGAGTGTGTTAAAGCCTTTAATAGAATCAAGGAAGCACTAATCTCGGCACCGATCATCCAACCTCCAAATTGGGAATTACCATTCGAGATTATGTGTGATGCTAGCAACTACGCCGTTGGAGCGGTTCTTGGCCAACGGGTAGGGAGAGCTCTTCATGCTATCTATTATATAACCAAGACTCTTGACCCCTCCCAAGTGAATTATGATACCACCTAGAAGGAACTTCTTGCCATTGTCTATGCTTTGGACAAATTCCGTTCCTACTTGCTTGGATCCAAAGTGATTGTATTTTCGGATCACCGTGCTCTCCGACATCTCTTGATAAAGAAGGAGGCAAAACCAAGATTGTTGAGATGGATTTTTCTTCTTCAAGAATTTGACTTAGAAATAAGAGACAAGAAAGGAGCCGAGAACGTAGTGGCGGATCATTTGTCAAGGATCCGGTTTCATGATGAAAATGGAGAAACCCCGATCAATGACTCATTTCCCGACGATATTTTGATGGCCATTCAAACACAACTCGAAAGGCACATCACCCCATGGTTTGCCGATTATGCTAACTATATTGTTGGAAAAGTACTCCCTCCAAATTTGAACCACAACCAAAGGAAGAGATTCCTATTCTAAGTGAAGAGGTACTTTTGGGACGACCCAAACCTCTACAAGGAGTGTAGTGATGGGCTCTATCGGAGATGCATCCCTTAATGGGAAGTCCAAGGAATCTTGGAAGGATGTCACTCATCACCCTACGGTGGACACCATGGAGCAAGGAGGACCTTTGCAAAAATTCTTCAATCGGGCTTCTATTGGCCTACAATGTTTCAAGACACAAGAGAATTCATCATTCATTGCGATGCTTGTCAAAAAACGGGAAATATCTCTTGGAGGAACGAAATGCCACAAAGGGGCATTCTAGAGGTGGAGATCTTCGATGTTTGGGGAATCGACTACCAAGGTCCCTTTGTGACATCCAATGGGAATAAGTACATCCTTGTGGCCGTAGACTACGTCTCAAAGTGGGTGGAGGAAATTGCCACTCCAAATGATGATGCAAAAACGGTCACCAAACTCTTCAAGAAGATAATCTTCCCAAGATTTGGAGTTCCTAGAGCAATCATAAGTGATGGAGGAACGCATTTCCATGAGAAGAAACTTGCATCGCTTTTGACCAAATATGGTGTTCAACATAGAACCGGCTTGGGATATCATCCTCAAACAAGCGGTCTTGTTGAAGTTTCAAATAGAGAGATCAAACAAATCCTTGAGAAAGTTGTGAACAAGACTCGGAATGATTGGAGCACAAAGCTCGATGATGCTCTTTGGGCTTATAGGACGGCCTATAAGACTCCCATAGGAGCCTCCCCTTACAAGATTGTCTATGGAAAAGCATGTCATTTGCCAATCGAATTGGAGTACAAAGCTTTTTGGGCAATCCGAGCCTTTAAACTTGATCTCAAATTGAGTGGGCAAAAGAGGATGATTCAAATTCAAGAGTTGGAGGAATTCCGACTACAATCCTACGAAAATGCAAAGATTTACAAGGAAAGAATGAAATTACTCCATGACAAGAGAATTAGACAAAAGGCCTTGCACAAAGGGGACAAAGTCCTTCTATTCAATTCCCGCTACCGACTTTTTTCGGGAAAGTTGAACTCTAGATGGATGGGTCCCTATGTGATAACCGAAGTTGGAAGATATGGAGATTTTGAACTCAAGGCGGAGGATGGAAGCAAGTTCAAAGTCAATGGTCAAAGATTGAAGCCATACTATGAAGGAGCGTTTATTGGAGAGGTCGAGGTCACCTACCTCGGGCCTTCTCATCCTTGAAAGAACCATGAAAAGGAGAGTTTGGTGGAGTCCTCCCTAAACCACCACTTGTAAATATACTAACTCTCTAACTTGTATTTATAATTTTATTGCACTTCTTTTAATAATAAGCATGAGCTCTTTTCATGAGAGTAAGTGAGGGAGGGTCGCTAACGAATTTTTATGAAGGAAGGAACCAATTTTCAAGTGTGGGGAAGCATCTAGGAGAGGAAAGAAAGTCAAAGGAAGAATTCACAGCTTGAACACGTGCGTGTTCCCTGGAATCCGGCCGTCTTGCCAGAATCCGGACGTCCTGAGGAGAATCCGTCCGTCCTGCTAAACTGAGAATTTGAAGATTTTGGGACTGAAGAAAGAATCCGAGCGTCTCAGAAGGTAAAACGCCCGTCCTGAAGAATCCGGCCGGCTTTGAAGAAAGACGCCCGTCTTTCTTCCTGTGCATTTCAAGAAAAATCCCTGGAAGGGAATCCGCCCGACTTCAGAAGAATCCGCCTGGCCCGATAAAAAAGAATCCGAGCGTCTCATGCTCGGGACGCCCATCTTTTCGGCGTCATATTTTTGGAAATTTAGCTGTGACAGAATCCGGGCGGCTTACCCAGAATCCGCCCGTCCAGAGAAGCCTGAATCCGAGTGTCTTCTGCTCGAATCCGCCCGTCTTCCCACGTTGATTTGACCCGTCTTTTCTTAATTAAAATTACACCCCACCACACATTTAGTGACACATCACCCTTCCTTCCTCTTGTATTATAAAACCCACCTCCTTATGACTCCCAAGCATATCCAAATCACTCTTAAACCCCCACAAAATCAAAAAGCCCCAATTTTCTAGGGTTTCCAAAGGCAACACTCAATCAACAAGGAGCATCTTTATTCCTTCACAAATCAAAAGAATCCAGCTCTATAATCAAGGAATGGCACCAAGAAGATCCTCTTTTAGGAATAGGAGGAGACCAAGGATGAGGGGAAGTTCTTCTACCTCCCATGTCAACACATTAAGAAGGGAACATGAAGAGATTGTAGATCTTACAAGGCTTAATGACTTCTCAAATGTGGAATTTGTCAGTGATGTGCAAAGATTAGTCTTCCACCGGCTTCTAAGTAAGAACATTCTTCCCAGTAAGTTTTTATGTCATGATACCTTGAGGAAACTTGGGATTCATCACCAAGTGGAAGCTCTCTTTGAAGTATTTGGTCTCTCCGCCCTTTTCCATATGTATGAGCAATTATCGATCTCTTGTGCTTGAGTTTTTGAGATTTTTGAAGATTACAACCTTGAACAAAACAATATGCATAGAGTTTAGGTTGGAAAATGTCCCAAGAATGATGACCCTTGTAGAATTCGCAAATGTGCTTGGACTCGATGTTACGCCTACCCGAACATCGAAGCCAAAGAAATGATGTTGAACCTTTGTGGAGGGCCATGACCGGCCGGGACTTCATACACAACAAGGAATGTCTTGCTTTTCATATCCAAAATCCGATCTTAAGGGTCACTTACCGGTTCCTCTCGGGCACCCTCTTTGCTCGCCGAGATCCGGCGATCGTGAACCAATTAGACCTTGTGTTTATGGAATCCTACCTCAACATTCAAGGAAGAAGTGCATACCACTTCAATGCACCGCTAGTGTTACTCGAGAAATGGACAAAGTTTAGGAATGGTGATGATGACGGAATGAAACACATTGTGAATGGAGGACTCATTACTAGGCTTGCGAAGCATTTCAATCCGAGATTCAACGAGAACAATGAGTATGCTCCACTTTCGGGAAACACGAGGATAAATGAAGATCTTCTTCTCATTCATCATCATTGGATAACCCTTGAGGGGGTTGATAAGCAGATCAAGTGGTTAACGAAAGGAAGTGATCCGATATATCTACCGATGACCGGCCTTCCACGAATTTCCCCGAGAAGAGGACCTTTGTCTCCAATCCCATCTTACCTCATCCCTCCAAACCCAACCCAACCGAGACAAGCACCACCACCTCCAAATCCCCAACAACAACAAGAGCAACAATCCCGAGATGAGAAGATCAAAGTGCCTCCCTACCCATTTCCTTACCAACCGTGTAACCATCCCAACCCCTTCATCCTTCCTCGTGACGACTTTGTCACGGGAATTCTACAAGATTTGCACTTCCGCCAATACGAAACCAACGTGGACATTTACTATGCACTCTATCCTCAATACCACGATATGGTCCAAAAGGGAAAGATTAGTGAGGAAGGAGCATTTCCCTCATGGGCTCAAATGGACCTACTCTTCCCCAATTCGGAGAGGGCAAATGAAGGAGCAAACGGGACACAAGAGGAGGGAAGTAACAATTCTTGCGGAGGGGACACGGGGGAGCTTGAAAGTGAAGAGGACGAGTTCATGGACCCGAGTATGAGTGATGCATCAAAGGAGATATGGGATAGCGATCTAGAAGGAGATGATGCCGATCTCTAGAGGATTACTTCATAGCTAGGTGGAGCGGGCGAGAGGCACCCACCTGAGTTTAAGTGAAGTTTCCTCATCTCCTCTCTTTAATTTTCAAGTTTCATGAAAAGAATTTTGTGTTTTGTTAACTTGTATTTTATTAATCTTTATCATTGTTGGAGTAGTCCTAGCACCATAGAGGACTCACACCTCGGCCCCATTGAGGTGTTCTCATTTTATTGTTCCCACCTTTCAAAATCCAAAATGAGAAAATTAGTTTCATGCATTGCATAGTGTGTGCATGAACTACACCCATCCTTAGGACATTAGCAATAATGTCTAGATCGGTTTGGGGAAGTCAATGCATACACAACGGGAGGTAATCTAAATTATCCTCCCCGTCATAAACAAAAACCGTGCATCATGTAGTGTAGATTAGTGTAGCTTGCATTTAGTGTATAAATCATGCATCATGTTTACATAATTTCCCATCATTTTGGCCATTGAGGACAATGCCCATATTAGTGTGGGGATGGGGAATTCTAACATAACTTTTATTCAAAAATCCAAAAAAATTGAAAAATTTCGAAAAACCATAAAAATTTGAAAATTGAAAAACCCAAAAACATGTTTATTTCTTTTGTAGTGTGGTCGTGTATATATTATTGTATATATTGTGTTTGTTCTATCCTTGTTCACATTGATTGACTATGCCACATCCGAGACATGAGGACCATGAAGACCGCATGGTATGATCTTTCCAATCTCCTTTTTCCTCTTTATGTTAATGACTATGTGGCTTTGTTTTGATTGATGCGGTATAACAATGTAAACTTAGGACTTGCATTTAGTTTATATGTCATATTAGTTGATAGAATCACTTGCATTAGGATGTATATAATAGTTGTATCATGGCATATAGTTGCATTTAGATGTAATATTTTGAAAAGTGCCTAATTGAGAACTTTGACAAGAGCAACTACGCCATTACAAATACTTTTTCAACTTAAGACTTTGCCTACTAGAATGGTTGTAAAACACCCTAGATTGTGTCATACTAGTGTCTTTTGACCCCTGACCCAAAGCCTAGTCAAGGGTTTGCATGTGAGTCACCTATCCAACCCCGTGATGCGATGTGGACTTGGTTAACTTGTCTAGGTGACCTTGATTGACCTTGTGGTAAGGCAACCCAAAATACTTTCCATCAATAAATTTGAAGTGCCCATTTCGAAAATTTTGTTATATGGAAGTAATTTATTGCTAAGGAAACCTCAAATGTTATGAAATGTTGAAATGTTGAGAAATTTTAGTTGTTTTGATGGAGGCGTACCACTTCGATGTGCTTTGGAGAGGGATCCATTGAATTGGGCCCCCACACGGTTGTGAATTCAACCGCCCAGAGACAGAGTGACTATCACCCCGAAAAGCTATTGTATAGACGTTAACCGGTTGCCTAATAAGCGATTGGCGAAAGCAAAGGACACTAGCCCGGAAGGGACAAACCCCATCTTAAATTTTTGAAATGCGAAAGTTGAATGAGGTCAATTTTGAATACTAGTCATATCCACCCCTTGTTTATAACGATTTGAGCATTTCATTCCCAAAAAGCCTTTTTGTCAAGCCACTTTGTCGAGCTTGGGACGATCCATGACCTTTACTTTTGTAGAGAATTCGAGACTTGTCATGTCATATGCTACTAGCATCATAGGGATCATCATTCCACCACCATCTGATCGCTCTTGACGAAAGCATTTGGAAATTGAGGACGAAAGTAGTCTAGTTTAACACCATTTGGAGGTGATTTAGTGCCATCCTCTTAGCCTTAGTAATTTGTTGAACTAGTATTTATGAAGGATTATATGCTCTTAAATTTGTTCTCTTTTAGTGCCTCCGCCACTTGATGAGGAAGTGGCTATTCCTTTTGTAGATGCATCCATTATTTGAATTTGTGTGCTTAATGTTTGGATGTGTCGCCATTTTGGCAAGACCCACCTTGCCTTGCAAGAAGGCATCCTACCTCATGGTTGTCTTGTTGTGAGTTCAAGGGGCGGAGTGAGACCTGCTAATTGTCTCATATCGGCTATGTTATTAGGTTAGTTTAAATAATGGTCCTAGTCTTTGTCACCTCTTTACTCGGGATGAGCAAAGGTTCGGTTTGAGGATATTTGATGTGACCATAATTAGCGCATATTTAGCCCCCGAATTAGCCTTGTTCCCATGCTTTTTAGTGCATATTTGGGTCATTTATTGTCTTTAGTTCTTTGTTTTGCATATTCTTTGAGATTTTGATCCCTTGGTAGGAAAGGAGTAAGAATCTTGCATTTTCATGGCAAAACGAGACTAAATTGATTGAATTCAATGACCAAGCATCAAGGAGAGACAAGATTAGAAGGCCTTTGTACATATTATAGTAGTTGGGCAATGACGAGAAAGGATCCTTGCATCCCCGAGGAAATCCCCAAGGATTTTATGAAGAAAAGGGAAGAAAAGAAGAAGGAACAAAGCTGAGCAGCAATCCGTGCGGATTGCCCTGAATCCGCCCGTCCTCCACAGCACAATCCGGGCGTCTTCCTTCAAAGACGCCCGGGCAGCAAGCCCAGAAGATGCCTGGATTCCCTTGAAGACGCCCGTGCCCAGCCTCACGAATCCGCCCGTCCCGTGCCTAAGACGCACGGATTCCAGTCCAGCACAAATTCGTTTCTTCAAACTTCAAAGAAAGAAGCCCTTCCTTCGAAAAATACCGGCGTCTCCCTGCTCAATCCAAAAAGAGTAATTACTAGTTTAGCCCTTAGTTAACCCTAATGCATCCACCTAATTTCCACTATAAATACCCCATTAGTCTAATTAGAAGAGCATGTTCTTCTTATCAATTATTAGAGTAGTTAATATCAATCAAATCCCTATTAAGTTTTAATTTGTAATCAACAATTAATCAAGTTTTAATACAAGTTTTATTTCCTTAATCTCTCTTTTATTCATCCTTTATTTTGAGTAATTGAAGATTATTTGGGTTATTATTGGGAGATTGACAACCTCTTAATCAAGCATCAAGTACTTCTTTTATTCTTTGCTTTATTATTGGAATCATTAGTAGGTATAATTCTCTTAATCCCTTTTTAATTATTGTTAATTACTTTCATTTATTCATCATGTCTCTTTTTGTTGGTATGACTGACAACCTTGCTAGCATGATCAACATGATAATGAGTGAGTAGTGACCTAGCTAGGGTTAATGGGTAATTAGGGGAAACCAACATGGGGGATGATTCATGCTTAAATTAATATGCTTTCATGGTTTATTTGCTTGCTTGTTTTGATCTCAACTCATGCACATGTTATGTTTGATGAAATGCGAGCCTATGAATCCTTGCATTTTTTACCCATCACCTATCTTTTCAATGAGACTTGTAAGACATAAACAAACTCGAGTCTCATTAGACCATTCATGTTGTTGAGTAGGGAAGATTAAGTCGACTTGTAGGTGTTGTACAATCTAATCGATTCGGCTCCGGGACCCAAAGTTTCCTAGGATTGTAAGATATAACCCAACTCAATCCATCACAACAATAATTGCTTGCTTATAATTTGAGAACATGTTTGTATGATCAATTCCCATGATTCCCCTATGACCCCATGATACCCTAGTGCTTTTTATCAATTGTTTACAACCCTTTCATTTCATCTTGCTTATTTACTTTCATTGCTATTTAGTTTAGTGACCTTCTACATCAACCCAAATTGTGACACCCCTAAGACACCACTAGTTTCAATAGAAATCTCATCTCAATTCCCGTCCCTTGGGATCCGACCTTTACTTGCCTCTTTACTAATTGTAGAGTTGTTTGTGAAGCTGCTATAAATTGTGTTTTGATTCGGACTTGACCCAACGACAACATCTATTCAATTGTAAACACGAAACGGACCGATCAGTAATTTCATAACTTCTCCTTTGACAACTTCTTGCATGTGGGGGTTCAATCTTCTTTGAGGTTGAATGGTAGGTCTATGGTCTTCCTCTAGATGAATTCTATGCATGCAAAAATTGGGACTTATCCCCTTAAGGTCATCTAGACTATAACCTATAGCCTTCTCATGTTGTTTCAACACATCAAGCAATTTTCCCAATTTGTTCTCATCAAGTCTATCATTAACAATCACGGGTTTGGTCTTTGATTCATCAAGGTAAGCATATTTCAAATTTGGGGGAAGGGGTTTTAAAGTGGGAGTTTGTACCTCACTTTCCTCCTTTGGAGTTTCATTGAGAATCTGCTCCATCTCCATTAGACATTCCATTCTCATAGCATATTCAACTTGTTCTTCATTCTCATCAACCTCATCACATTCGAATTCCATAATGGATTCCTCTTGCCCTTGAGCTTGTAAGATGTCTTCTAGGATGGATTGCTCATCTTCTATAGGTTGACATGCTTCCACAAGGATGTTATGCACTAATTCGGATTGTGCATGAGTAAGTTCCTTGTTAGCTAGAGCGGCCTCAAAAAGATCTACCTCCAATTCCCAATACATATTTTTAGCCTCACTTGCTTTCAAGGCTTCCAATGCTTGCATGGGATCTTTGAAGAAAGGTATACTTAAGTGGTCCTCTACAAAACAATCTATAAGGTCCATCTTGCAAAATATCA
The DNA here is from genome assembly GCF_048544455.1 of Silene latifolia. NCBI lineage: Eukaryota > Viridiplantae > Streptophyta > Magnoliopsida > Caryophyllales > Caryophyllaceae > Silene > Silene latifolia. The sequence continues at coordinate 106,276,535 of NC_133527.1, read as the reverse complement.
AACAACTTGAAAACAATTAGAACAAACCTTGAGGAGTTTTACTTCCTCAAGGCAAAGAAAGACACAACTAATAACAATGTAAGAAAATCTAAATCAAGTTAACACCGTCCCCGACAACGGCGCCATTTTTGGTCGGACTAAATCTTTTCGGTAACTTTTCGTTAGGAGCACCTAGACCAAAACACAATTTATAGCTTCACAAACAACTCTACAATTAGTAAAGAGGCAAGTAAAGGTTTGGATCCCAAGGGACGGGAATTGAGATGAGATTTCTATTGAGACTAGTGGTGCCTTAGGGGTGTCACAATTGGGGTTGATGTAGAAGGTCACTAAACTAAATAACAATGAAAGTAAACAAGCAAGATGAATTAAAAAGGGTTGTAAACAATTGATAAAAAGCACTAGGGTGTCATGGGGTCATAGGGGAATCATGGGAATTGATCATACAAACATGTTCTCAAATTATAAGCAAGCAATTATTGTTGTGATGGATTGAGTTGGTTTATATCTTACAATCCAAGGAAAGTTTGGGTCCCGGAGCCGAATCGATTAGATTATACAACACCTACAAGTCGACTTAGTCTCCCCTACTCAACAACATGCATGGTCTAATGAGACTCGAGTTGGTTTATATCTTACAAGTCTCATTGAAAAGATAGGTGATGGGTAAAAAATGCAAGGATTCATAGGCTCGCATTTCATCAAATATAACATGTGCATGAGTTGAGATCAAAACAAGCAAGCAAATAAACCATTAAAGCATATTAAATTAAGCATGAATCATTCCTCATGTTGTTTTCCCTTAATTACCCATTAACCCTAGCTAGGTGACTACTCACTCATTATCATGTTGATCATGCTAGCAAGGTTGTCAATCATACCAACAAAGTGAAACATGATGAATAAATGAAAGTAATTAACAATAATTAAGAAGGGATTAAGAGAATTATACCTACTAATGATTCCAATAATAAAGCAAAGAATAAAAGAAGTACTTGATGCTTGATTGAGAGGTTGTCAATCTCCCAATAATAACCCAAATAATCTTCAATTACTCAAAATAAAGGATGAACAAAAGAGAGATTAAGGAAATAAAACTTGTATTAAAACTTGATTAATTGTTGATTACAAAATTAAAGAGAGATTTGATTGATATTAACTACACTAGAGATTGCTAAGAAGAACATGCTCTTCTAATTAGACTAATGGGGTATTTATAGTGGAGATTAGGTGTAGGAATTAGGGTTAGCTAAGGGCTTAAATGACGATTAAGTCCCTACTTAAGAAAACGCCAGTATTTTTGGAAAGATGGGCATCTTTCTTTGAAGCTTGAAGAAACGAAATGGTCTGCCTGGGAATCCGGGCGTCTCAGGCACCGGATAGGCGGATTCGAGGGTCTCTACCCGGGCGTCTTTGGGAGAAGACGGGCGTCTTCTGGGGTTGCTGCCCGGGCGTCTTGTGGTGAAGACGCTCGGATTGTGGTGGTGGAGGACGGGCGTCTTCAGGACAATCCGCACGGATTCGGATTGCTTTGGACGATCTCATTTCTTCTTCTTTTCTTCCCTTTTCTTCATAAAATCCTTGGGGATTTCCTCGGGGATGCAAGGATCTTTTCTCATCATTGCCCATCTACTATAGTATGTACAAAGGCCTTCTAATCTTGTCTCTCCTTGATGCTTGGTCATTGAATTCAATCAATTTAGTCTCGTTTTGCCATGAAAATGCAAGGTTTGCACTCCTTTCCTACCAAGGGATCAAAACCTCAAAGAATATGCAAAACAAAGAACTAAAGACAATAAATGACCCAAATATGCACTAAAAAGCATGGGAACAAGGCTAATTCGGGGACTAAATATGCTCTAATTATGGTCACATCAAGCGTGTCGTTGTACACTCAATCAAAACACATTTATAATACTCAACAAACAACTAGTTAGTGGTTAAGTCGAGGTCGATCCATGGGACGGTGTGCTTTGAGTTCTAAGTCCATCTATCTCAATTTTTGCTGGTGTCACAATTTGTTCGGGTTTGTAGTTGTATTCTAGACTAATGCAAGCAATAAAGTAAAACAAGCAATAAAAGGAAAGATGTAAACAAATGATTAAAAGTACTAGGATATCATGGGGTTATAGGGGATTCATGGTGTTGATCATACAAACATGTTCACAAAGTTGCAAGCAATTAATGTCGTAAAGGAACCGAGTTGGTGTATGTCTTACGGTTCTTAAGATGAGTTGGATCCCGGAGCCGAATCGATTAGATTGTACAACACCTACAAGTCGACTTACCTTCTTCCTAATCACTTCTATGCATGGTCTAACTATACTCGAGTTGGTTTATATCTTACAAGTCAAGTTGAATGGATAAGAGATGGTTGTAAATGCAAGGATTCATAGGCTTAGCATTTCATCAAACATAACATGTGCATAGGTTGACATCACAATAAGCAAGCAAATTTATTATGAAAACATATTAGATTAAGCATGATTATTCCCTATGTCGGTTTCCCCTAATTACCTAATAATCCTAGTTTAGTAACTACTCACTCATTATCATGGAAAACATGTCTTTAATGGTGTCAATCATTACAACAAGTATAAACATGATAAGAGAATGAGGAAATAAACAATAAAGAGTAAAAGGGTAAAGGAATTATACCAACTTAAGATGATTCCAAATAATAAAGCAAAGAATAAAAGAAGAGAACTTGATTGACTGATGAAGAGTTGTCAATTCTCCAATAATAACCCAATAATCTTCAATTACCCAATAATAATATACTTGAACAATAATTAAGGAGAGATTAATGTGTGATTTATGGAAAGATTAAAGAGTAATCTATTCTAATCTACTCCTAATCAAATCTAAGAGGAATTTCTAATGTGGGAACTTGGTTAAGAGAGCTTGGTCCCTTTGATTATTACAAATGGGGTATTTATAGTAGGGATTAGGTGCACAAATTAGGGTTACTAAGGGCTTAAATGACGATTAAGTCCTTGAGGAATCGCTCCTCTCAAGAAAAGATGCGGGTCTCCTTTTAGCTAGTCTTTCAAAAATATGCGCATCCCGAGCGTCTAGGCAGTAGGGACGGTTGGCACTGGAGAGGAATCCGAGCGGCCAAGGGGTCGGGACACTCGTCCTGTAGCAGGGGGAGACAAGCGGATCAAGCACGGGACGCTCGGATCTTAACGCAGTGTTTTTCTTCATTCTTGTCTGCCAAACAATCCGAGCGTCTTGAAGGGGGGACGCTCGTCCTGTAGCAGACGAGCGGATTGGGTCTCGGGACGAGCGGATTGGCGGACAGCTTCTTTGTTTGAGCTCGGATTGTAAAACGGACGTCATTTTCTCATCCGAGCTCCTATTGGAGTGATTCAAAAGCCTAGATCACTTGATTTTTCGACGCCGTTTCATCTAGCATACTTTTAGAGCCAAAGGAGCAACTCTCAGTTTGGTTCCGAGCAATTTATTCTTGTAATACCTTCCTTGCTTTTCCTCCTCTTACATACCCCTTATTCTTGTGTTGTTGCCTCTCGTTCTTGCCTCCTCTTCATACTAGTCCATCCAATATCGTCAAAAATCTTCCGAATATGCACGGAAGAGGGGGATTTCTGCCTCATTTATCTCCTTTTCTACAAAACATATGAAATGCACTAGAAAAGCAAATAGGAAGGTTTTGAGGGATAAAATGGCCATGGAATGTTATAATAGTATGCAAAATAGGCTCAATTAGGGGACTAAATGTGCGCAAATAATTGTCACATCAACATGTTAGGGACGGCACATAAACCGTCACTTCAAACGTAATAGTGAAGATTCCAACTTCCCTATTTCCTTCACATGTCAATGGCGGCACATAAACCGTCACTTCAAACGTAATAGTGAAGATTCCAAATTCACTATTTCCTTCACATGTCAACGGCGGCACATAAACCGTCACTTCAGACGTAATAGCGAAATTTAAAATTCGCTATTTCCTTCAAAAAATTCAAACAAAAGGCGATTAAAACCGCCACTTCAAATTCAAAAAACGTATAGTGAAGATTCAAAATTCACTATTCCTTCAAAATGTCAACAGGGGGGCTTCCTGATGGGATTCGCACATTGATAGTGAAATTCAAAATTCACCATTTCCACGGCGGCATCATGAGTCCGTTATCTTCAAAACAAGCCCATCCGATGCGGCTATTATCACGATCAATTAAACGACCGCCCCATGGATGGCGAGCCTTACTATGTATCGCGGCTGGCGAGCCCTCCTCATATACGCACCATGGCTGGCGAGCCTTACTACGCATCGCGGCTGGCGAGCCCTCCTCATATACGCACCATGGCTGGCGAGCCGTACTACGCATCGCGGCTGGCGAACCCTCCTCAAATACGCCCCACGGCTGGCGAGCCTTATAAACGGGAAACCAGAACCCCTGTCATTAAGGAGACCGAACCTGTTAACGTAGGAACCGATAACACCCCTCAAGAACTTAGGATAGGGAGAACCCTTGACCCCTCGGAAAGACAACAATTCATCGACCTCCTCCACGAATAAAAGGACGTATTCGCCTGGTCCTACAGAGATATGCCTGGGATTGACACGGAAATTACAGAGCACCGGATACCCATCAAACCCGGAGCTAAACCCATGAAGCAAAAACTGCGCCGGATGCGTCCTGAATTGGCCCTGAAAATCAAGGAAGAATTGGATAAACAGTTCAAGGCTGGTTTCATCAAAGTGTCTGAGTACTTTGACTGGGTGGCCAACATCATTCCTGTACCGAAGAAAGATGGGAGAATCCGGGTTTGCGTCGACTTCAGGGATCTGAACAAGGCAAGTCCAAAGGACGACTTCCCTTTGCCACAAGTTGACATTCTGGTGGACAATACTGCCGAGCACGCCCTCCTGTCATTCATGGACGGGTATGCTGGGTACAACCAGATTAAAATGGCTGAGGAAGACATGCACAAGACTGCATTCACTATGCAGTGGGGTACATATTGCTACACGGTCATGCCTTTCGGTCTCATCAACGCTGGAGCAACCTATCAAAGAACCGCAACCACTCTACTACATGATATGATGCACAATGAGGTATAGGTATATGTCGATGACATGATCGTCAAGTCAAGAGAATGGGACGGCTACATCGGTGCCCTTCGGAAATTCTTCACTCGTCTGCGGAAATATAACATGAGACTAAATCCTCAGAAGTGTGCATTTGGGGTCACCTCCGGAAAACTCTTGGGACATGTCGTTAGCAAAAGAGGCATTGAGATTGATCCAACCAAAATCAAAGCCCTCCAACAAATGCCACGGCCTAAGAACAAGAAGGAGATTCGGGGATTTCTCGGTCACGTCCAATACATTAGCCGCTTCATTGCCAAACTCACCATGATTTGTGAACCAATATTCAAGAAGCTTCGCACCTCCGATCACACCGATTGGGACGACGACTGTCAAAAAGCCTTCGACAGGATAAAGGAAGTCTTATCCAAGCCTCCTGTCCTCATGCCACCTCAACCGGGGATTCCTTTATCCTTATACCTGACTGTTACCGACACTTCCATGGGAGCAATGCTAGCACAAACAGTCGACGGCGAAGAATGAGCCATCTACTACATCAGCAAAAAGTTCGTTGAGTACGAGACAAGGTACATCCAACTGAAAAAGACATGCCTTGCCCTAGTATGGTCAACAAAGAAGTTGCGGCATTGCATGCTCAGCTACACGGTCCACATCTACTCCAAGATGGACCCAATCAAATACATCTTCGAGAAACTCGTACAAAACGGAAGGCTGTCTAGGTGGACACTCATGCTGTCCGAATTTGATCTCAAGTTTGTACCCCTCAAGGTTATCAAGGGAAGGGCAGTCGCCGATTTCCTGGCAGAAAATCCCGTCAACGAGGATCCAACGACCGACACATGGTCACTTCCTGACGAAGATATCCTTTGTGCTGACTCCGACGCATGGGACCTGTACTTCGACGGTACATCTAATCTGAGAGGCTTCGGGGTAGGAATCCTTCTAATATCACCAGAGGGAGTACATGTTCCAATCTCGGTCAAACTAGATTTCGCCGTCACCAACAATGCCGCTGAATATGTAGCATTCCTCATCAGCCTACAAGAAGCCATCACACTTGCCATCAAGAGACTGAGGGTCCACGGCGATTCCTCGCTCAACATCAATCAGGTGTCCGGATCATAAAAAATACGAAGTGACAGCTTAGCTCCCTACCGAGAAAAGATCAATCAAGAGGCCGAGTTCTTCGACCAAGTCGACTATTTCCACCTGCCGCGAGAGGAAAATCAATTTGATGATGCCCTGGCAAAACTTGTCGCGCTCGTCAACATACCTGATGACATGACATCGATGCCCCTATGTGTCAAGAGAAGAAGCGAGCCAGCTCACATTTCTGCCATCAACAACGACGAGGAAAACCATAATGAACCTTGCTACCAAGCCATCCTCAACTACAAAACCAAAAACGATTTCCCTCCTAACTCTGACCCAAGAGGACAAAGAGCCATCCGTTTACTTGCATCACAATTCATGATGAACCAAAATCAACTATACGAAAGAACACCCCAAGGGATTCTCCTCCTTCGCATTGACCATCACAAAGCCAAAAACGTCATGGGCGAGGTCCACGACGGAGAATGTGGCCCTCACATGAGCGCAATGATGCTTACCCGAAAAATCATGCGGCTAGGTTACTACTGGACCACCATGGAAGCCGATTGCCGTAACTACGTCAAACATTGCCACAATTGCCAAATCTTCGCCAACATACAGATACCACCATCTCTTTTATACACTATGACATCCCCCTGGCCTTTCTCGACCTAGGGCATCGACATCATCGGGAAAGTCAACCCGGTAGGCACCAAGGGGCATTGCTTCGTCCTCGTCGCCATCGACTACTTCACTAAATGGTTGGAAGCGCAGTCATATGCAGTCTTAACCGCCAAATAAGTGGCCAAGTTCATCCAAAACAACATCATCTGCAGATATGGGGTACCCCATGAAATCATCAGCGATCAAGGCTCTCACTTCCGGGCGGAAACTCAGGCCTTGCTAGACAAATACAAGATCAAACGACATAGATCATCCCCTTACCGTCCCTAAACTAACAGAGCGGTGGAGGCAGCTAACAAAACTCTTGTCACCATTATCAAGAAAATGCAAGGCAACTACCGCGATTGGCCGAGCAAACTCCCATTCGCACTCCGGGGATACCGAACCTCCATTCGAACACCGACAGGCGCCACACCCTTCTACCTAGCATACGGCATGGAGGCGGTTCAACCGGTAGAGTTAGAGGTCCCTTCTCTACGTATCATGTTAGAGAGTCAAGTCCCTGAGGCGGAATGGACCTGTCAAAGGTACGAGCAACTCACTCTTCTAGACGAGCGGCGATTCAACGCCTTGCACAACGTCCATCTATACCAACGACGTATAACGGGCATTCAACAAGAAGGTCAAACCCAGGAACATCAAGGAAGGCGACTTGGTCTTCTAGTCGGTCCGAGCACCGCTACCCGTCGATCGGAGGGGAAAATTCAAACCCAACTGGGCCGGGCCATACCTGGTCAAGAAAATACTTTCGGGTGGAGCAGTGAGACTGAGTGACCTAGACGAGGAGGATTTTACAAACCCGGCCAACCTAGAACAACTCAAGAAATACTACCCTTGACCCATAGCAACCAACGACCTGAGTCTAGTTCTACAACTAGCAACCACCTCAACCCTTTTCAAGTCAAGTTCCTCAACGCGTTCTGATTTTAAATTGCATGTTTTATCGAGTCTAAGTTATGGCACCTTGCCCGTTTCGAATGTCCTTTGATCTGTCAAAGGCAACGTCCATTTGCACTAAAACAAATTCACAAAAACCCCTGAACTACGAGCATGGTTTGATTTCACCTCTTCAGGTGGATACGTAGGCAATCCCTCTTATGGATGAGGGATACAACCACAAAACCCAATCAAATTTACAAAACATTTCGAACGACGATCATGGTTTGATTTCACCTCTCCAGGTGGATACGTAGGCAGTCCTTTCCTACACAGGAAGGATACAACCATCCCCATAATAAAAAAAACCCACATACAAAAAAAAAACATCCCCATAAAAAAAAAAAGAGAAAAGGGAACAACATTCCCTTTTCCCCACAAAAAATACAAAAATAAGCCTTTCTCCCTTCCTCCCAAAAATCCCACTTTCCCAAGTGCAAACGTTTACGACGATTCAAATCCAATTGCCTTTACAAAATGGATGGAAGAAACAAGCGTTCACAATTTCGACACGAGTAATCCTCTTATTTAATTAATAATGGGAGAGTTTACAATTTCAACAACAAATAAAGCTCGACGAGTCTACAACTTGTCAAAGCTAAGGTGTCAACTAAAACACCTCACATAATAAAACTAGCACAAAACACACAAAACATAGCTAATACAACATAATAAAAACTCACAACAATAATACAACATAATAATAAAGTGGGTAATGGAGGTCTTCATTCTTCCATTCTACCCTTGCCTTTTCCCTCCGGTACTTCTTCCCCTTGTTCTTCTTGTTGGCCCACCTAACATAGATTTCCTCTTCGGAACGGATCCTCAACGGATCTACAATGGCAATGGCCTCCGGTCTGTGCAAGACCCCATGTTCGACCCTAAACGAGCCCATGCATGGCCTACCACATTTTTGGGACCCGAGCTTCTCCTCTTTGGTGGTCTCATCACATCGGGGCTAGCTCCATCAACATAATCCTCAAAGAAGGCACGGTTGGCCTTGCCAACCTCTCGATACTTCAAATCGACAACCTCGTCCTTACGAAATTTGGACCTCTCTTCCACGGACGGAGCTCTTGACCACTTGACATAAGCGGGAGTCACCCATGTCGTGGCAATGGGGTCTGGTACCTCCCAAAGCGGCCGAGTGGCCCACCATCTTTCAAAGACCTCCACAAGCTCGGAGTTCCGGAAAACATTCTCTTGGACAACGGTATCTTGAGCGGGCACCTTTTGTTGACGCCCCAGTTGCCTCATGTGCCTTTCGGGATAGATGAAAGAAGCAACCTTCAAACCCACTACCATCAAAGAACGAGGACTAGCACCCGAAGCGGGCAACCCCGTGAAAGAGCTCAAGTGCCACCACGGCACCACCCAACGGATGTGAGGACCACCCTCCTCTGCCAACCTCGCAGCCCAATAAGCCTCGGTGGAAGCAAAGCTATCCGAGTACAATTTCGTCCTCATAGTAAGGCGACGGAAGGAGTAAGAAGAAGAATCAACCGGAGGCTCTACATACCTTAGCCTCTCCAATAGCAACACTTGGAGGATCCTTGGGGATCCAAATGAAGGAGCTTCTCCGAAAGAGCCTTCCTTGTCCAAAGCTTGGATGATCTCACCAAACACCAACCATGATGGATCTCTACCATGCTCCATTTGCTCTACCACATGAACAAGGGTCATGCTACCATAGCATTTCGGCCCCTCCTTCTTCAAAGCATCAACAAAGAGGTACGCATGGATAAGGCAAAAGGCAAGAGCCCTTCTCCTAGCCACCTCCGAAATATTGGCATCTAATCGGTTTCAAAAGATGTTGATAAGAGCCAACATGTCCATACCATGTGGAGCAAGAAGGAAGTTGACTTGACTTGTTGACAAGCCCAACATTGAACGGAATTTCTCCTTGTAGCACACCGAGTCGGAAGAAGCACCGGAACACAACCCGGCCACCCACCAATGGCTCCAACTTCTTCGGCAAGAGGACAAATTTCACCTTTCGGGAAAACGAAAACGTGATGTTTCGAATCCCAAAACCAAGAGCATGCTTCGAGAAATGAGAATTGCACCTTGACTTGACGGAGCACCAACAATTGACCAACTCCCATGAAAATAAGTTGATACTTTTTCGGGAGGCGACGAATCCCGGTACCATTGTCGCAACGCATTCTCAAAAGCATTCATGAAATACTTTTGTGGAAGAAGAAGAGGTTTTGTAGAGATGTTTTTGTTTTTCGGATGATGAAACAATGAAGCACAAACATCACTATTTACAGAAAAACAATCAGCGCGTTTTTCAGAAAAAAGGGAGAGCTGGCTCCCATCGCCAGGCCGCTCGCGCCTCTTTAGGCCTTCTCCCAGGATTCCCTCTTTGAGTTGTCTCTTTCAAGTTGTGTTTTCTCCCGACACCTCAAACGTCCCGCCAGAACGCTCGCGCCTCTTCGGGATGGTCCAAGACATTTTGTGTTTCCTCACACTCATATTTCCTTGTTTTCGCGTTTTACGAAATCCGACACGGTTTCCATGACGTAGCTTTAAACATACGGGTTTTTCTTCTTTTTTTAATGCGGGAAGGGCTAGTCGCCCCGATCCGCGACGCATCGTTTCCATGTCAGTCGAAATTCCGAAAATTTTTCGCTTTTTCGCAATTTCGCAGCAAAAATAAAAATCGAGAATCGATAACACATCAATTTTCCTCAAAATTCAAGCACTCACAAATTCGAGTCTTGACCTCACAAAAATCGAATCAAAAATACTCGTGAAAATCTTTTCTAAAATTCTCTCCTGACGGTTTGAGTTTGAATTTTTCGAGTTACAAATCAATTTCAATAATTTCTATGTAATTTAATTCACGACACGAGTTAATTGCTCAAATTTTCAAATCAATTCCTTTCGGAGTCCAAACGTGACGACTTGTCGCGAAAATTTTCAAAATTCATTTCAATTTTCAATTTTCAATTTTTAACTTCATGGCATCGTGGTTAATCTTTGTTTTCAATCAAATGCTTTTTACGTGTTTGCGTTTATGCATATGTGCTACAGGTTGCCTGTTTTTCTACACTAACGATGCAGGAACTGATGCAAAGCAAAAGGGGAATTGACAGCCGACAGCGCTCCTCCGAAACACAACACAAAAAAGCCAAAAAATCACAAAATGAACCACAATCTAAAAACACATATATACAAACCGCCTCACGCAAAATACATCGACACACGTTTGATACGAAAAACTGACCGTACAAACAGGATCCAGTACAGACATCTATCATACAGACACTGGCCTAAGACAACAAACTGGGGGCTACCTGCCACCTACCGAACTATGCACTCCCTATCCTTCCAATCGGAAAAGAAAAGGAGCAACACGGGGGACAGAGGAGAAACAGCGGAAGCAGAGGTGGTTACCATGACGGTAACACCACGTTCCTCCTCCATAACAAAAAGAAAAATGATGCCTGGCAGACTTCGGAAGAGACGACAACCGAGGATCGTAACTCAGCACGTCACCCCGACGTTGACCTCCAATCATCGGAATTCAAGAGCAAAAGGGAACCAGGACAACGGACACTACCCCGATGTTGACCCCCAACCACCAGAACTCGACAACGATCAAAAGTGGCAACATGGGATAACACGCCCGTATTGAACCCCACTCATCGGACATCCGAACCTCTGCAGACAAAGACCAACGATCGATATCCGATCATTGGCCGGGCAAAGGCTACCAGGAAGAAACACAACCAAGCCTGTAACAAAAAACAGTCGCCTCTTCTCCTCCAGGATCATCCTCTTCCTCCAAGGCCTCCACAACGGACCCCATAGGTCCCAAATGGTTCCCTGCAATCAAAGGCAAACAAAGAACGTCAGCCGAAATTTCGGCATTATGACGGCATAAATTGGACAAATCCAAAAAAAAAAGAAACCTGCAAAGCAGAACAAGGGCAATCCCGCCCAAATCCAAACAAACAAACAAAACAATTCACAAAAAACAAAAAAAAAACGAAATAAAAAAACGACTCGCCCTTCTTTTCAAGAAAAAGACGAGTCAAAACAACCACAACAAAAAAAACGGCACCCCAAGACCCATACAAGGTCCGCCAACAAATCAAAATACGTTCTCGATACAATGGGGTATTTCTCTACAACTCAAAGAGGCAATTATTACGCCAATTTAAGCCTAAATCGGTCAAAAATTCAAAAAACGACCACAACAAGGCAACGTGATTTTATCACGCCTCAAAGCGACCTAAACTACCAATGGGGTCCATTTCAAGGCAAACTGACTCAATTCAAGCTCAAACAGGCACTTATTCTGTCAAACATAAGACCGTCACAAAAGGAAAAAATTACAATTTTGCCCACAATACCCAACAAAGGTCCACAATGGCAAATACGGTCTTTCCCGACTACAATGCAACCAAGTGGGACCTACTACCAGAGGAAATAAACTTGGCTTTGTGAGATGAGACGGTTTCTCCACCTCACTCACGTTTTTCGAGCATAGGGAGCGGGAACGGGGACCAAAATGCAAACTAAAAGCACCCCTATACTCCTAAACAGGTTTCTAACCTAATGCAATCATCAATTTCACTCGAAATAGGTTCAATCAAAAACGCCCAAATCGATTTTCTAGGGTAAAATTTTGCCCTAAATCAATCTATCAAAAAGACCAATGGATTCAAGAGGAAATAAATACCTTGAGATGACATTGTTGATAATGGCACGAATGGAAGCAAGCTAAAGACCAACAATGGCGGTTTTTTTGGTTTGTTTGTGTCGAAGGTTGAAGACGAATTGAGGATGATATGCGGACCATCCTCGCGTCTTTTACAGAAAAATAAGGAAGCTCCCTTGACTCGTCAGGTTGCTCGCGCCTCAATGAGGTGCTCCCTACTCTTTCAGCCAAATTTTGAGCTTTGGCCCAATTTTCTATAACAAACTTCAAATTTTCAATGACGACATTAAGGACCGTCATTTTCCAAATACAACAACAAATAGTTAAATCAAAATTCACTATTTTCCTTCAAAATTCCAAACAAACGGCGATTAAAACCGCCATTTTTCAAATACAAAAGCAAATAGTGAAAATTCAAATTCACTATTTTCCTTCAAATTTCAACGACGGCAATTAAAACCGTCAATTTTCAAAATAATAGTGAAAATTCAAATTCACTATTTCGTCAAATTTCAACGACGGCAATTAAAACCGTCAATTTTCAAAACAATAGTGAAAATTCAAATTCACTATTTTCCTTCAAATTTCAACGACGGCAATTAAAACCGTTAATTTTCAAAATAATAGTGAAAATTCAAATTCACTATTTCGTCAAATTTCAACGACGACAATTAAAACCGTCAATTTTCAAAACAATAGTGAAAATTCAAATTCACTATTTTCCTTCAAATTTAAACGACGGCAATTAATACGGTCAAGTTTCAAAATAATAGTGAAAATTCAAAGTCACTATTTCGTCAAATTTCAACGACGGCAATTAAAACCGTCAATTTTCAAAACAATAGTGAAAATTCAAATTCACTATTTTCCTTCAAATTTCAACTACGACAATGAAAACCATCAATTTTCAAAATAATAGTGAAAATTCAAATTCACTATTTCGTCAAATTTCAAACGACGGCAATTAAAACCGTCATTTTCAAAATAATAGTTGGAAATTAAATTCCACTATTTTCACCACACATCTCAACGGCGGCACATAAACCGTCACTTCAAACGTAATAGTGAAGATTCCAAATTCACTATTTCCTTCACATGTCAACGGCGGCACATAAACCGTCACTTCAAACGTAATAGTGAAGATTCCAAATTCACTATTTCCTTCACATGTCAACGGCAGCACATAAACCGTCACTTCAGACGTAATAGCGAAATTTAAAATTCGCTATTTACTTCAAAAAATTCAAACAAACGGCGATTAAAACCGCCACTTCAAATTCAAAAAACGAATAGTGAAGATTCAAAATTCACTATTCCTTCAAAATGTCAACAGGGGGCTTCCTCGTGGGACCCGCACATTTATAGTGAAATTTAAAATTCACCATTTCCACGGCGGCATCATGAGTCTTTTACCTTCAAAACAAGCCCATCTGATGCGGCTATTCTCGCGGTCAATTAAACGACCGCCCCATGGCTGGCGAGCCTTACTACGCATCGCGGCTGGCGAGCCCTCCTCATATACGCACCATGGCTGGCGAGCCTTACTACGCATTGTGGCTGGCGAGCCCTCCTCATAAACGCACCATGGCTGGCGAGCCTTACTACGCATCGCGGCTGGCGAGCCCTCCTCATATATGCACCATGGCTAGCGAGCCTTACTACGCATCGCGGCTGGCGAGCCCTCCTCATATACGCCCCATGGCTAGTGAGCCTTACTACGCATCGCGGCTGGCGAGCCTTCCTCATGTACGCCCCATGGCTGGCGAGCCATACTACGCATCGCCGCTGGCGAGCCCTCCTCATATACGCATCATGGCTGGCGAGCCTTACTACGCACCACGGCTGGCGAGCCCTCCTCATGTACGCACCACAGCTGGCAAGCCTTTGTCCACAAACATGCAAGGACGTATCCGAAGATGCCTCAAGTATGAATCTTTCTTATGGCTGGCGAGCTTTTGTACATAGCCTAACGGACTTTAAACGACCCGCACGGACAGTCGACAGACTCTAAATTGTTCCTGACGACAGGTCCTTTGCTCGTACCCTCGAGTCGCCTTGGCGTCGCCCTTCCCGACGGCAGGTCCTTGGCCCGAATCCTTTCGAGCCGCCTCGACGTCGTTTGGGTCTCTAGGTTGTAATCTTCGATTGACCTGGGGGCTCTACTTTGACTTTCGCCCTGTCCAAGCCTCAATCAAAGTAGGGGCTCTGTAGATACCCAGTATCTGCTGAGACTCCAACAAACACCCGATGATTATCGGACTACAACATGTTTTGGAATGGCGGCGTTTGATCGACAGTTTGTGTACAACTTTACGTCGGAAAACTTAAAACGATTTCGAAAATAAAACTTTTCAAAACTTTTCAAAAGTACCTGGAGTGTTTAATGCACGATGACGGGGTCGCAATGACACTAATTAGAGTCAAAACCGACACCGGACAAAAAACCGACTCAAAAATTCAAATCCCGACTCCAACAACGAGTCAAACCGAGTCAACCACAAAAAATAAACCATTTCAAACCCTCTATACTAAGATTTCCCGTATTCATGAATGGTCAAGTACCAAACATGTGACTACAAATCCTAGGATAGAACAAATCATGATTTCACTTGTGTGAAAGTGACAGGACAACTCGAAGACCCGCGACGTGGCTCGCGCGTCTTTGAGCAGCCCATGTGGCCACATCACTCAAAACTCACACAACCACTCAATTTCCTATAAATACCCCTCAAATGCCCCCATTTGAGAACTTACGCGAGTGTCCGCCCCCTCTTTTCTCCCTTAAAATTCTCGACTCGACTTCTTAAGTCGCATTCGACGCGTATTTACGACCTACCGATCGTAAATACAAGCCTTACACATTGTTTGGTACCGTCATCGTGCATCAAATCACTTGACCGACCATTTCGACCACTACACCGTCACTAATCTTAATAAAACACTCTTTTTACTTACCAAAACGGTTTTAAACCGAGTCTTTTCCGACCAAACGAGTTGTTACACTTACGTCGGTTTCTCGCCATAACCAAAAATGTAAGTATGAGGGTGTAAATATCCTTCTATCATGTCTTTGCTTGTTTTATGACCATAACATGCTAAAACATGCATAACACGATCCAAAACATAGGATAGACGAGCCAAAACTGAGTTTTGGCCTGAGGCAGAAGACCCTTGTTCTGCACAGAGGCCCGCGCCTCAATGGGGTGCCCAGGTCGAAACTTAACCGTGTTTGTTCTTGTCCTTCTTCATTAATCTATTTTCATATTTGTAATCGGTTTTTACCATTTCGAATGTTTTCAAACCCTTTTATTTATTTTTACAAATTTTAACCATAAAACATTTTTCACCCTTGGTTCTTAATACCATTGACGGTTTAATCCGTGTTCCGGTGATAATATTTGGTTAATAACATTTAAAAGGTATTTTAAAGCCTTTTATTTCATTTCTTTACATTTTGAGACGTATTTTAAAGCCTTTCATCATTTCATTACATTTCCAAAATAAATATATTAGTCACCAACACAAAGTCATCCTTGGTTCCATATACCATGCCGGATTTTAACCCGGGTACGATGATGAGTATCGACTAATTATATTCAAATGAACTTAAAACAATTAGTTCATAATTATTTTCAAAACTATTCATGTCAAGCTTGCCAAGTCGAACGCGACATCGAATATCATCAAAATAATGATGATTATTCGAGTCTCGTTCCTCAAATCAACAAATACGGTCTAAACGACCCTTTCAAACCAAAACGGGTCAAATACCCATTTTCAATACGTTTTATAAACGTTTTTCAAATGGTCAGAGCACGGCATATAACCGGTTGCAGACCCGCGCCTAAACAGGCCTTTTCTTTCTTATTTTCAAAACCAGGGGAGACCCTCTTGCATCGCCAATAGGCTCGCGCCTCATATGGCTGCCTGGTGCAGGGTCTGTTCCTCTTCCAGCATTAGTCTAGGACGATCCCGACTACGGTAAACCCGGATATAGGACGAATCAGACGACTAATTATATTTGCATAACACCTTACTAAGACAAATGGGTCACATTATGCACCATAAACCTAATACGGTAAATGCATGTTTAATTTCCGTCTTGCATGCAAATCTACCATTAATCCAACTCGACATCTTATACTTGATACTTGGATTAAATCAACCGACTTAGAAAGCTCTCACATGTTAGGTTTAAATTATTGGATGCGCATTCATGCATTTAAATCGTTTTATCAACTTTTGCATTCAACCAACCAAGATCGATCAGTAGAGGCCGCTACCGCGGGCGGGATTGGGTGTCTGATTAAAGGGCTTCCCAATACGTACCTTCACCTCTTACTCAGAAACTTTGGATAGTGGACGACCTTATCCAGGGCGTACGAGAGTCATTCTAGAGATAGGATGCTAAAGAGGGACGATTCCTTATCTTTAATACCTATGTCAAACACTGCTTTTATCTTCGTTTGACCGAGGTATAAAGTGGATTCGAACGGGTTCCAAGCATCCCACAAATGCTTGGTGGCGACTCCGAACATCTCTAATCGTTTCGAAACCCTTACCGAGACGAAACCGACAGATCTAAAATGATCCGGTCGAAAGCATTTTTACGCCGTCGAGCGTAGCTTTCAAAAGACCGCTGCACGTCCGCAGATCGACCGGGCTTGCAGGTGGGCCGATGTCCACAGACTCATGGTTTATACTATTTGGTAAGGCTAATTCTCAATTATTATTTAGTTAGAGGTCTTGTCAATTTATTATCTATCACGTTTTAAGTGAACTAAAGCGGTGAACTAAGATAATTTTGATTGACACGGTCGATGACTCGATATGATATGCATGTGTTGTTATGGCGATTTGGCAATGCATGCAACATATTAAAATAAATGCAAAGCAATAATAAAATTCCTAGTATGGCCTTCCTAAAATAGAAAATCAAATAATCTATTACATATTCGAAAACCAACTCCTTTGGTCTCTTGAATCTTCCAAGTGGCACGCCTTCCAAGAACACCGTCTTCATCGGAACGCCTTTCCAAACGGCACCGTCTTGAAGAAGCTCCATAATTACAAATAATAATGAAAATACAAAGCTATTCCTATTATATATTTGTAATATGAAAAACTAGTAAAAATAAAAGTGATACGAGATCACATTAAATTACAACTGAATCAATATTCCTTTTCATTACGGGTAATATCGATTAAAACTAAGGCCATACTAAGATAAAATTACATAATTCAAAATAATATAAATAAAAGACATTCACCAATTGAAATATGCAGCATTATAATATGTATCTATCATGCCAAATTATGTGCCAAATCGCCCTATATAACTTATATCGTATATATAACCCGGTTTTATGGAAATGCGTGATAATAACTTCTTAAAATCATAAATTAACACTTAAATCACATTTACGCTCAAGTTAATTATCCTAACACTCTTAGGACTCAAAAATTAGTCATCACTCAATTTTTGACAATAATTCAACTTGATTTAATTTTATGCTCATTTTTTACCTTAAAATCATAACATTTATGAAATAAATCCAATTTTTTTTTTTTTGGGAAAGTTAAGCTTCTCATTAATATAAAATCATGGCCCATTACAACATTACATTCATCCACCTAAAAAGCTTGAGTAAAACAAAACTCAATGTTGTTTAAGGTATCCAATCCAATTAATCACATTTGCATTTTTACTCCTAATATCACAATGACGTAGTCTACTTTGCACTTCATATTTCACCCTATTGAAGAGGACCTCAGGCCTCCACACATAACCATCCACTCTGCTAATGTTTCTTATCTGCCAAACGTGGTACATCAAGTAAGCCAGAATCACTGCAGTCACCTTCTTCCTGCACGCAGCAGCCTGTCACCAGTCAAGCAGCCATTGAATGCAATTACTATCAGGCAAACTGACCTTACACCAGCCAGCTACCATATGGAGACATTGCTTACTGTATAAACACTAGTAGAAAAAGTCTCATTGACATCGCTTATTTTATCCCATTTACATCGCTTTTGTGGCGATGTTTCTAGGGGCGACGTATTTTGTATTTTTACCTTAACATCGGTTTTAGAACCGATGTAAATAGTATACAGTTAACATCGGTTATAGGTGAAAACTGATGTTAATTGTGTTTCAATTACATCGGTTTCTAAGTAAAACCGATGTTAATAGCATCTAATTTACATCGTTTTTGGTGTAGAACCGATGTAAATATCAACTTATTTACATCATTTATTGACTAAAACCGATGTAAATAGGTATTTTTATTATTTTTAAAAAAATATATTTGAGGCGTTTTTAATTGGGGAAAATGCCTAAAATGAGAGCTTCAATCAATTAAAAAAATTACATTTTCAAAACCCATAATGTATAAATATATCTTGTTTTGAACATAAATATTCTTAGATTTACACATAAATAGATACCTATAGAATACCTCTGACTAAATAATGACAATATTGATAGTAAGATACAAAATGAAATTAAAAAACTAATATAATAGTGTAATACTCCTTGTTTGTTCCATATATTTGAGCTCCTTCTAACTACCAACATTGTGTCGAGTTTTCATCCTTAACTCTTCATGGCTTGACGGGGCAATTTAAAAACGAATCAATGTGTATTTGAGCCTGTACAATACTACAAATTACTATTGAGAAACATATATATATATATATATATATACATATATATATACATATATATATATATATAGAGATGGGATCCGGTGAGTCCACCTAAATATTTGAGTCCATGAGTCCATAAAACAATATCACGCATTATATAAAACAATATCACGAATTATTTTTTTCAAATTTTTTTTTTTTGAAATAAAAAAAAAATTCGAAAATTTTTTTTTTTCGAAAATTTTTTTTCGAATTTTTTTTTTTTCGAATTTTTTTTTTTCCGAAAATTTTTTTTAACAATTTTTTTTCGTGTAAACTGTGATATTGTTTAGTAGAACGTGTGATATTGTTTAGCATAACTTGTGATATTGTATCACAAAACAATATCACGAAATTTTTGTTTTTCGAAAAAAAATTTTAACAATTTTTTTTTTCGTGAAAGCTGTGATATTGTTTAGTATATCGTGTGATATTGTTTAGCATAACGTGTGATATTGTATTACAAAACAATATCACGATTTTTTTTTCAATTTTTTTTTCAAAAAGTTTTTTTTCCAGCTGTGATATTGTTTAGTATAACGTGTGATACTATAAGCTATGATATTATTTAATATAACGTGTGATATTATATCATGGACTCACGGACTCAAAAATAGGGTGGACTCATGTGATCCTAATTCTACATATATATATATATATATATATACATATATATGTATATATGTATAATATACATATATACATATATATACATGTATATATATGTATAATATACATATATACATATATATACATATATGTATATATATATATACATATATATATATGTATATATATATATATACATATATATATGTATAGTGATAAGTTCTTCTAAGTCCTTAATATCTTTTGAGTCCCTAAGTCTTTTTTAGGGCCCTTGGATTAGAAGAATGGAGAGTGGAGATTTGCCTACTTTAAGCCCATTATAGGCGTGAAAAAAAAAAGAAAATAGGGTGAGCAGGAGAGAGAAGGGTGTGTCAAGTACAATTTGCTATTACCCACTTTGTGCACACACAAACACATGCATAATCACTCATCGACCTTCCTCAACACATTTCTTAGACATACTCCACCAAAACACAATTTGAAAAAAAAAACTCATCAGACTTTCTTCATTTCCCATCTTCCTTTATCAGCTTCGTTGTTCATCTTCCATTATTATCCTTGAGCATCTTCCATTATTATCCTCGAAGCTGAGAAACAAACAACAAGACCAACGTCCAACGTAAAAAATGACGGATTTGCAGATGGTTCCATTTGGCCATGGTAATTATTGGATTGTTTTTTTTTTTATTTTCTTCATGTTAGTTTATGTAACATATTGTTATGAAAACATTAGGTTAGATATTAACAGTTCTTTAAATATGTTGAGGAAGTGTATTTTAGGTTATTTTTGAAGCTTGTTTTTTATTATGTGAAATCTGTAAATCCACTGTTTTATCATGAACTCCATCATTATGGAGTTCAATATCAACTCTGTGAATAATAAGTACAACATCATAGTGTCAGGCTTGAAATTTATAACAGTGAATTTGATGAAATTGTAATTTTAACTGCAAAAGGTGTGAATGTAAGCCACCAAAGTATTATTGTAATTATTATGGTAGAATTGAATTTCAAAAGTGTAATATTTGTATCTTAAATTGAAATTGTCAATATCGTAAGTATAACTTTAACAGGTAAAAGTGTTATTGTAAGAGACAAAATATGTCAGTTTTCAAACTGTAATTGTAATAATTACAAGTATAATTGTAACATACAAAAGTGTAATTATAACAACCAAATGGTTTATTGTAACAGAAAAGCAAGTTTTGAAACTGTAATTGTAATAATAAAAAGCATAATTCTAACAGATTGGACTGTAATTTTAACAGGCAAAAGTATGTCAGTTTTCAAACTGTAATTCTAATAGAAACAAGTATAATTGTAACACAGAAAAGTGTAATTTTAACAACCAAAGGGTTGATTGTAACAGAAAAGCTGCAAGTTTATAAACTATAATTGTAATAGTAGAAAGTATAATTCTAACAGGCAAAAGTGTAATTATAGCTACGAAAAGTGTAATTTTAAGAAATATATAACTTGAACAAATATATGGGTTACTTTAAGTTGTTATGAAAACAATTGATAATTCTTATGCTATTGTCAGATAATATTGAGCACAATGGAAAACAAAAGCCGAACGAAGAAGAATTTTGCAAAGATGTTGAAGCTAAGTTCACCCCTATGTTGGGCGGGAATTCTGGAAATAGAGGAAGCAAGTGACATTTTATAGAATTTATCTTTGTTGCTTGTGGTTTTGATGTGCGTAAGTACACGACTAAGAGATGGCGTGGAGGGGAGATCAAATCTAAACTGTTGGTTTGCAACCGGGAGGGGTTCAAACAGAAGGGACAATTGGAGTGTAGTGGCGGGCAGGAATCAGGTAGAAGACACAAAGTCAGGCGTGTTGGTTGGAAAGCGAGGATTAGGTGTTCTTGATGAAGGGGAATTACGAATTGTGATTCCACGGTGGGCACAACCATGAACTCGTATCGGCGAGAGATAGAGAGTTCCAAAAGTTGGCATGCAATATAATGAGACTATCACAAAATGATAATCCTTTATAATTCAAGGGTGAGTTAATTAAAATTACACTTGTCTTGATTGAAATTACACTTGTTTATGTTATAATTTCACTTTAATTTGTTAGAATTACACTTTTGTCAACTAAAATGACACTTCTTGCGTCTACAATTACATTTTTTCTTGTTAAAAGAACACTTTTGTTTTTTTGAACTTATACATTTGTATCTTTTTCTCTATCGCAAGAGATAGAGAGTTTCAAAAGTTGTCATGCAACATAATGAGACTATCACAAAATGATAATCCTTTATAATTCAAGGTGAGTTGATTGGAATTACACTTTTCTTGATTAAAATTACACTTGTTTATGTTATAATTTCACTTTATTTTGTTAGAATTACACTTTTGTCATATAAAATGACACTTTTTGAGTCTACAATTACATTTTCTATTGTTAAAACAACACTTTTATTTTTTTGAACTGATATATTCGTATCTGTTTTAATAATGTTTTTGATGATTAAAATCTGTACATCTAAAAGATTGTCATTAATCAACAGCTGAAGATAGGAGCTACGAAGACTTACAAAATTCTGAAGGAACATGTTAATGGGTTTGAAAACATCGGTGCTAGTTTGAATTCTTTTAAGAACTTTCACAGGGATGTGAAATGCTACATTCATGAACGGGGACGGTCGGATGTTCGTGGACCACTTTAAGGAATTGGTCACATTTACTAGACCAGGGTTCTTCTTTGACTATGATGTTGATTCTGACGGTAGCCTTAGTAAAGCTATTTGGGCCGACGGGATCGCTAGAAGGAACTACTCAGTTTTTGGGGATGCAGTGTCATTCGATCCGACGTATTCTACCAATAAGTATGACATGTCATTCACACCTTTCACGGGGGTTGATAATCATAAACGGTCGGTCACTTTACGTGGAGCGCTTGTTGCTCATGAAGATGCGAGACTCGTTTAAATGGGTGTTCACCCGTTTTAAGGTGCGATGGGTGGCAAAGAGCCTAAGTACATTATCACCGATCAGGATCTTTGGTATTCTTAAAGCGGTGCCGTTGGTGTTCAAGACAGCGCGCCACCGCTATTGTATGTGGCATATCATGAACAAGGTTCCAAGCAAGTATGGAATGGCGAGAGATGATTATTCAGTGTTTCTAAAGAAATTGAATGCCATAATATGGGATGAAGACATTGAACCGGCAGAGTTCGATGCAAAATGGGAAGAAATTGGCAGGGAACACAATGTTAATAACATTGACTGGTTCCAAGAAATGTACGCTAAAAGGAGGCACTGGGTTATTGCTTATTATAGGGACCTAGATATGGGAGGTGTTATGAGGACAACCCAAAGATCAGAGAGCGAAAATAGTTTTTTTAAGAGATTTGAGAGTAAGTCAGGCACATTAGTTGAGTTTACGATGCGTTTTGACAGTATGCAATGGACCAGCAAAGACACACACGAAACAGTTGACAAGCGTAATGAGATACGGTTTCTGAAATATCAACGCATCTAGCTATTGAAGTGCACGGGGCGGAAGTGTACAGTCATAAAGTATTCGAGGAATTTAAAGAAGAGGCCAAGTGGTCAATTGGTACTTGTAAAAGTAGAGGATTCACTGAGTGTGGCTCTTTAGAAGTGACCACTATAAGAGATGCAAGCAGGGAGAGAAATTATGAGGTCACATACTGCCCAGGTATCATTCTGTAGCATTTGTTTACTAAAATTATACTTTTATCCGTTAAAATTATACTTTTGTTGATTAGATTTACACCTAGGGGGGGTTAGAATTATACGTTGGGTTGTTAAAATAATACATTGGGTTGCTAAAGTTATACTTTAATCCGTTAAAATTACACTTTTATTGATTAGTATTACACTTTGGGTA
This sequence comes from Silene latifolia, assembly GCF_048544455.1. NCBI lineage: Eukaryota > Viridiplantae > Streptophyta > Magnoliopsida > Caryophyllales > Caryophyllaceae > Silene > Silene latifolia. Next base: position 106,252,913 of record NC_133527.1, on the reverse strand, counting down.
GTTAAAATTACAAATTGATTAAAGTTATACTTTTATCCGTTACAATCACACTTTTATTGATTAAAATGCTACTTTTGTGTATTACAGTAACACTTTCATCTGACTGATTTAACTAACATATTACTTTATAATGTTGAACTAGATACACTGAAAGCCACTTGTAGCTGCAGAATGCTTGAGAGGAAAGGCATTATTTGCCGGCATGTCATATGGATTTACTCATCAAACGGAGTGAAGATTATTCCAGAACAATGTATTGTTAAAAGATGGTGTAAAGATGCAAGGTTGTCTAAAATGTTCGATTGTAATGGTGAAGCAACTGAGGACGTTGATATAATAGATGGAAAACAGATTGCGATGTCAGTAATGTGGTCGGAGATTCATCAGACAGTTGGGTTGCTCATGGGCAAATTGAAGGCTGATGTCGATAACTTCTCTTGTCTAATTAGACAGTTTAAGGAGAAACTCTCACCATTAGGATCATCATTGAATAAACGACAACAGTTGGAGAAGATTCTTGGATGTTCTCCTAGTTAGGAGATAACCATTTTGCCGCCCAAGAAATCCAAGAACAAAGGGAGCGGAAAGAGAATGTTGTCGAAGAAGGAAAAAGCAGTTGCTTTGGCAAGGAAGCCAAAACGCATGTGTAAAAATTGCAAGCGATTAGCTAACCATGACAAAAGGAACTGCCCTAACCCATTCGCAGAGCACCCGCCAGCCTCGCAATCGTCGGAAACCTCGTCGGAAGAAGAAGAAGATGGAGAAGACGAAGAAGAAGGAGAAGAAGACGAAGAAGAAGAAGAAGAAGAAGGCATCTTAGAATAATCAATTTAAGACGTAATAAGTAGTACAATTTTTTGGGATGTCTACACAAAATACGAGGTACAACATGATGTTTCGTATTGTGTTTAGACATCAAACTGCCAGGAAGACAAGTGGTCGCCGTTGGTATTAGAATGTATTTTGATGAAGTATTCTTTATTAGACGACACAGTTATAATGTGCAAATTCAGAACGTTGAAATTTTCACGATTGACTATTATGACAAATTATGTTCTTCAAAGTACACATAATTATTATTGCAACATCTTTCAGATAGGTAAAACAACATTACTATCTTTTCATAAATCAAACTACTAAAATGACACTTTTGCCTTTTAAAATTACATTTATATTTTATGTAATGTAAGGAAAATCTGTCACTGATATGGCCTGTTAGAATTACACTTCTGACGGTTAGAATTACACTTTTGTGTATTACAGTCACACTTTTGTGTATTACAGTCACACTTTCTTCTGATTGATTTAACTAACTACTAAAATGACACTTTTGCCTTTTAAAATTACATTTATATTTTATGTAATGTAAGGAGAATCTGTCACAGATATGGCCTGTTAGAATTACACTTCTGACGGTTAGAATTACACTTTTGTGTATTACAGTCACACTTTCTTCTGATTGATTTAACTAACATATTACTCTATATTGTTGAAGTAGATACATTGAAAGACGATTGAGGCGCATCTTGCTTGAGAGGAAAAGGCATTCTTTTATAGAATGTCGTAAGATTATTTACACAAAAACTAACTGTCTACATTAAGTTTGCTAATATCTGCAAATAATGCAAAGTATGAAATAAGTGTTTACATAGCCAAGGGAATATTCCCACAAAAACAGTACTACTAAATTAAGGTTGTTATTTTTTCACATTGCACGGGGTCATCTACGCTCGCTGTAATACCTTCCACAGTTTGTCCTTCGTGCTAACAAAAGCTTTGACCTTCTCGAGCACACCTTCGCGCAAAATGTTCATGTCCGCGTAACGAGGGTAGCTACATTTGGATCACCAAATAGCGCCGTGATTTCTTCTTCTCGAGATCTTCATGCTGAAAAGGAAGACCCTCGTATAAGAGCATCGCCATCATGGTGAACAGACCCGAATCTGGTTGGTTGAGAGTTGGTGACATCCCATTTGAAAGGTATCGGCGCAACACATAATTAGGAATTTTCGTGCCCTAGTGTTCTTCTTTTCCTTATCCCGTGATTCTAAATAAACACTCACTGCGCTAGACTGCAAATGTACGTAATTAGCTTAAAAAAACTGATTGAACAAAGAATATAGCATTCGGAAGAAAGCGATCGACAATAACTTACAATTAAACGCGCCGCTTTGCCAAATGCGACTTCTTCAAGTCGAATGCCTTTGCCCGTCCAAAGCAAGTCGATTGTATTTGATTTGTGATTGATACATACGCATGCAAAATGGTCGTCAATGCAGAACGGGACAAATAGCAAGTCTGTTTTCAAGTTAACGGTGCGGTCATGCATCGACGATGAAGGTGTCCCCGGATCCGTACAGTGTCGTCATAGTTCTTTGTCGATTGTGTGCCTGGTTGCTCAAACGTCCCGAGCATACGCAACAGTAAATCCTTGAAAAGGCAATAGTGAACATGATTAATGTGTTTAAATTGTCACCCGAAATTACACTATTTTCCCTTAAAATTACACTTCACACGGTTAGAATGACACTTTTGTGGATTAAAAGAACTAAAGTGACACATTCACATGCAACCACTGAAATTAAGAAAAGTGTCATTCTAAGTAACAAAGGTGTAATAGAAGTGGACATAAATATTATGCAATGATGAATGGAATTACCATGTGAAGTATACCAAAGAATGACATCCTCATTTGGTCGCCATATTCCTCCTTCTCCAAATGGTTCATCAAAATCGACCAGCACTCGATCACATTTAACGACATAAGGTTTTCAGGCATCAAGGACATAATGTCTTTTCTCCGAAGCGTTGCGTGACGGGTGTACCAAACCAGCTGTTCACTGTACTCCGTAATATTAAAGAAGTCGTTAATTAAAGTAAAATAAATGTCAAAAATAATCTGAGTATCCTTGAATAAAGAAGTAGTTAATTAAGTCAGCTTGACAGACCGTTCATCGTAAGTGTGGTCATCTAACAAGCAATAGTCGGCAACATGCTTCCTCCTGTTTTTAATATCCTTGATTAACGCTTGATTGCCCCGGAGCAGCTTCGACACCACATTTGTATTGAGACCACCTCTACCACAGTCGAGAGAGCAGCCCAACCCGTCCCCCTTTCCACGGGGATGGCTCTTAACAGAGGATAGCGCTTTACCAGATGGAATGCGCATGGCAACAGGCGTCACCTCCATAACGGGCTCTTCAAATTCAGTTACGCGAGCACGTTTTGTGGACTCCGGCCCTATGTCACCATCTGTTTTCCTCTTAACAGCATTCAACTTTCTTGTCAACGGATGTCCAGCAGTCGTTTTGAAAAAACCAACCCTCGTCAGGATATCTTCTCTGATACTGTTAATGTCACAGAGGACGAGTGTTGCAGCAATCTCAGCACGGTACAAACTCATAGCATCCTCTTTCCCGAGGTCGCATTGAAAAGGGCTTCCGCGGTAGAACATCATATGTAGCATCATGAAAACACCACAGTCATTTCTCGAATACCCTTGACCTTGCCAGCTGAACTCAATGTTGACAATCTTGAACCCGCTGACCTTTGCCCCCTTAGACAGCCCTTTAGACACCAAATACTTCCCCATTATATTTGCCTGGACATGAAAAAACGTCAGTGAGTTAGCGTAGTACGACCCACTAAAATTCGTTGACTTTTGGATATCGGACACTTACGGAAATACGCGCTATTCCTCCGTAAGGGAGCGTTTCTATTGGGTCATCGTACTTGCGGTTGTCGAGGTAGTCAATCTGCTCGGTGAGAAAGTTGATGCACACGCAGCTATAGTGATCACCGTCGCCAGATAAAACGGGGAGAAAGATCTGTACCGTGTGTCGCTAAGATCAGAACAAGGAAAACTTAAAAACCATGAGACAAGATTACATGTTTTGTTACCTACCATGTCCGTATCAAGCTGGAATGGTGCACGACAGGTTTCAGCCCAACATCCCAGCCACCATAAATGTCTTCGTCTTTGTTCAACACTTTCCCAAACTTTTGAGCGTCCCAAATATACCTTGCGGGGCACTGTAATTTGAAAAGTGTTAAATGCGTGAACAGATAATTAAAAGAGCTATTTTATAAAAATAAAGTGAACCTTTAACCCAAAAAAGTGGTAGAATAAACTCAGAAGGGAGATGGTAAAAGTATAATTTAAACAATAAAAAGTGTAATTCTAACGGCAAAAAGTATCATTTTAACGGACAAATGTGCAATTTTAACATACAAAACCAACTTTTTTACTTTAAAAAGTATAATTCTAACGGACAAATGTGTAATTTTAACACACAAAGGTAACATTTTAACTTACAGTGTGACTTAGTCCAAAGAAAGAACGGGATATGTCTGAAGGTTTCATGATGTGGTTGAGTAGCAAGCACCAACCATCAATAACACTGGTCATGATTTGCTCCCGAGGGTTCAAAGTTACAATATCTTCCCGGGTAATGAAATAAAACTCGCTGAATTGGACCAATCGTTCCCTACAACAAAAAAATGTAATTAGCCAACAAATATGTATATAATTAGCAATGTTAAGAGCCTCTTGTAAAGAATAATACACTTACAACTCGTTAAACGCGTCCGACTGATTGAACGCATAGTCAATCACATATTTCCTGTCACTGAACATTGGCACTAGGAGCTCTTGACTGAATGCTAGGTTTCTCGTCGCAAAGCACAAATCAGGATTAGGTGCCCCACAATCAAGTAAACACCCAAGGTTCTCAATGACGTGATCCATGCATGGTAAGGGCTCACTCGAGTGAAGTAAAAAAGGATGGTAGCTCAGATCACTGTGAGGGACGTACGGGACCAGGATAGGAATGTCAGCGTTCTCTGCCTCTGGTACTACGTCAGCTGTTACCTCTCTTCTCTCGATAGTCCCTTCCGAAGACTTCAAGGCAACATCCTCAACTGCCGCATCTGTAATAACAATAGTGTTATTTCATCATCAGTAAGTAAGTGTAACTGTGGCAGAGAAGAAAGTATAATTTTGTAGACAAAATTATAATTCAAACAAAATAGAGTGTTATTTTGTCACAAATAAGTGTAATTTTAACTAAAAATAGTCTAATTCTAGAGGACAAAAGTGTAATTGTAAGCTACAAAAGTATAATTTTAACTTAAAAAAGTGTAGTTTTAGTAGAGAAAATTGTAATTCTAGTGTGATTTTAACTAACAATTGTCTAATTGCAGCAGAGAAAAGTGTCATTCTAAGCCAAAAAAGTGTTACTGTAAATAACAAAAGTGTAACTTTAAAAGAGAAAAATGTAATTCTAACTAAATAACTTCATCCACGGCATTACCTCCGTGATCCTTCAGTGCAGCCCCATCCACCACCTTCTCTACCACTGTCTGAGAACTTATATCCAAATTTGGCTCATCATTATTCGAACCCTCCTCATTTACAGTCGGCACAGATATTGGGTGCTCTGTGAATAGCGCGTTTACGTCCGAGAAGAATATACGAAGACTTGTCCATTCTACGTCCATAAATTCCTTTGCTCGCAACGCATATACATATTCCGGCTGCTCGTTTTCCTTTAACAACCGCTCGTCAGTGGTTGCGCCTCCGCCGTTTCCTGCACCCTCTTGATAATGTTGTTCGGCTGCGCGCTCTGCATCACAAATCTCAGCAGTGGAGAACAGGAACTGAGTGGCAGGGGGGGACTTCTGTGTTCTGAACTTCCGCCAAAGCATTATCCGCCTTCTCAGTCTCCCCGGCATCAGGCCCACTAAATTCCAAAGATTTAGAGTCCACTTGTACAAAGATCGTCTAGTGTTGCGAAACCACTATTGAACTTGAACATTGGAGACCAGGTTCAACATTACCCTTCCCAATCTTGTCATCATCCTTGTCCGCCTCGGCATTCAGAACTTCACTCACATGCACAACCGCTCCCGTAGCGTCGGAGGCCACATTCACCAATTCTCTTACCTCTCCGATTCCATGGTCTTCTCGGCCGGCATTTCGCTCGGCGATGCCGCTTCAATAATCTCCATGATCGAAATCAGCAGTTGAGTGACGGGTGGATCGGCGTCGGTGGGCCCGTCGTCCTCATTTTTAGTAAGATCAGCTATCTCACTATCCCCGGCCACATGCACGTCCGATCCATCGTCCGCTCTTCTTCGGCCTCATTCTTATTGTCGGCTATCTCGCTATCCCCGCCACATGCACGTCCGAGATCCATCATCTGCTCTTCTTCCTTTGCAGTGCCGCAGCATTCGCATAGAACTTCTTCTCGGCCTCATCAAGCTCCTCTTTTGAATATATATCTTCCGAATTTCCCGGTCAAATTTTGGTGGTTCTTCTACAACCACCGCTTTTCTATCTACCTTCCTCCTTCGTAAATAAAGGAAATCTCACGAGTACTACCAACATCCACGTCGGTGTCCTTACTGTACTCGTCTCTGTGAACAGAGTCCGTAAATTCAGCCGAGCCGTAAAATTGCACGGCCTCCATTATCTGTTGTGTAGACACCTCCAGTGCTTTCTCACTAGCTGCTTCATCCGAAACAATTGAGGCGGCCACCGTGCCTTCACGGTCTGTACCAATATCTACAGTCACCTCTTTCTCATTATCGGATCCATCATCCTCCATATCATCACCATCCTCCTCATCGTCGACATTATCAACATCCTCGTCATCTCCCTCGTCCTCATCACCATTGTCCTCCTCTTCATCATCGTCACCAACAAGCTGCTCGTACCCGTCGTCATCTACCTCATCATTATGATACTGATCGCCTGGACTTTGTTGCGAGCAGTCTTGATTTCACGGAACGATTTATTCGTTCACTATCTCTGCATTTCCACAAAGATAATCCTTCACCCTTTGGCTTTGAAAGAATGATTGCGTGCATTGTGTAGCGACAGGGTCACTAGGATGGTTCATCCCTCCTGTTAACCTTTTGAGCGTCATGGTTTGCATCTCGCATACCATGAATAGAAGAGAGTAGCATTCCTTTGCATCTTCAAGTAAAGCTCATGCACATCCTACATTAAAATACAGATAATTGGACAATTGTTCAGTCAAAAGTGTTCATTCAAAAGTATAATTGTAACCTTAGCAACTGTAATTCTAAGGTCAAAAAGTATAATTCTAAGGGACGAAAGTGTAATTGTAAGCTACAACAGTAAAATATTAACTTTAAAAAGTATTATTTTAACGGACAAAAGTGTAATTGTAACATACAAAAGTATAATTATAACTTTAAAAAGTATAATTTTAACTGACAACCTTGTAATTTAAGCAATTACTGATTAATATCGCAATTATAATTGTAGTGTAATTGTAGTGAAAGAAAAAAGTAACTTTAAAACATTAAAATAGCACTTACATCTACAGCCCGAGCTTTCAACTCCTCGTCATCATCAACACCAGAAGGGAGTTCAATCTCGATGAACTTCTTCGTGTCGAAGTTGAAGTCACTTGGAATGCCGCATCACCGACCACATTTCCAATGGCCAACACTTGGTTTGTCATTAGGCACCCCACCAATGCTTAACAGTTCTTTTTGAAGGCACCGAGGATACTTGACCACGGACCAAGTTAGCCGACCCAAACGGCTCGTGTCAAGCTCACCATGTAGTCTCGTCGAAAGCGTCGCGGTCCCGAGTGCTTAATGAGGGGGGGGTGTGGCGACAACTCTCACCACGGAAATCGAAACGTTGAAAGTACGTAATCATTAAGAAGGGGATACACCCCCAGCGTCATTTATTTTCACCAAGATCCGCCGACCTTCACCAAATTTTCCAAAGCACATAAGTACACCAATCGTATGCTGCGTAATCGAGTCCACATCTTCAACAGCTCTCAAAAGCTTGAAGTCAACCCCACTGTATGATGTTGGAGTTAGGAATGATGACATTGCGAGCGAGAACAAAAGACTGCGAATTGCGGACCTCCTTTTTGTATTTTTTTTTTAAAATATCTTAGAAGACAATTCCTAAATTAATGCCTTCATTAACCCCTTTTATGTTGTACGCTTTTCGCCATTTATCTTTCAATTGCTTGTTCTCCGGTGCTTGAGAATCCTTTTGGCGGCCCGTAGGTACTAGATCAAGAGTTTTAGGACCAAGTGGTAACATAAAACAGTCATACACGTCATGCTTGGTGACCATGAACTCCTTATCCTTGGCCCGAAAAATATACGATTCATCTTCGAATGCTTTGAGAAAATCTTTAACATAACCCATCGGATATGTTTTGAGCTTAAGCTCCAGAATACCACCGAAACCAATCCTCCGTACCGCATCTCGCTGTGCATCATTAAGCTTTTCAACAAGCTCAACCATTTGCTTCGGCCGGCACTTGATGACCACCTTTGCTATTTTCTTCGTGTCTGGTTTATTTGGTTTGTTGCTTTGGCTGGTTTGGCAACAACAAGCTCCTTACTCAACTTAACAGGCAACTTTGCTTTTTTGGACTTGCCTGATTTACCCTCATTTCCACCTGATATCTGTTAACATTACTCAAAATTAATTGTTACATAAAAAAAAAAATAAGACAAAAAGAAAATTTAAAATTGTAGCAAAGATAAAGTGTAATTATAGCGACCCACAAGTGTAATTCTAATAAAATAAATGGTTATTTTAACAGGCAATGAGAAAACTATCAAAGCAAAAGAAAAGTGTGATTGTAGCAAAGACAAAGTGTTATTTTAATAAACAAAAGTGTAATTGTAGCAGAGGAAAGTGTAATTCTAACAAAATAAAGTGTTATTTTAAGCAATGGTGACATTTTAACAGAAAAAAGTGTGATTTTAGCTGACAAAAGTCTAATTGTAGCAGCATAAAGTGTTATTTTAGCAACAAAAGTGTGATTCTAACAAAAGGGTCAAAAGTGGGATTTGTACCAGAATAAAGTGTTATTTTAACATACAAAAGTGTAATTCTAACAAAATACAGTGTTATTTTAATTGGCAACAGTGACTTACAGAAAAGAGTGTGATTTTAGCTGAGAAAAGTGTAATTCTAACAAGATAAAGTGTTATTTTAACAGACTACATTGTAATTTTAGCAAAGAAAAGTGTGATTATAGCAGCCACAAGTGTAATTCTAATAAAATAAATGGTTATTTTAACAGGCAACAAAAAACTATCAGCAAAAGAAAAGTGTGATTGTAGCAGCACAAAGTGTTATTTTAATAAACAAAAGTGTAATTGTAGCAGAGGAAAGTGTAATTCTAACAAAATACAGTGTTATTTTAACAGGCAACAGTGACATTTTTACAGAAAAGAGTGTGATTTTAGCTGAGAAAAGTGTAATTCTAACAAGATAAAGTGTTATTTTAACATACTACATTGTAATTTTAGCAAAGAAAAGTGTGATTGCAGCAGCATAAAGTGTTATTTTAGCATCAAAAGTGTAATTCTAACAAAAGGGTAATCAAAAGTGGGATTTCTCCAACAAAAAATGGATAAACTGTAATTTTAACAAAGAAAGAGTAATTGTAAGCAACAAAAGTAGGATTTTTCCAAAAAATATGACTAATCTTAATGAATATGGACATATATGCTCAAAACGTTAGTTGACAAAAAATAGGTGATAAAAAATAACTGTCCTACATGTCCTAAATGTGCTAAAAATAATTGGCTAATCAAAATGAAGAAACCAAAAACGGTGATCAAATAGAACAATTACATCAACAATGGTGACAAAGTATGTGATCAAATACGATCCAATAGCATAACAATGTCCAATAAATTAAAAAAAACGTCTAAATAAATGAAGAGAACAAATAATAAAACTCTAAAAACCCAGAAAAAAATCATAAAACTATAAAAACCTCAAAAAAAATTACCTTCTGAAGTGATTGAAAGGACGACAATGGCGGTTTGCAAGTGAGCAAAGAAAATGGAGAAAAAAACGATAATAAGGTAGCAAAAAAGCGATAAATTTGGGGGATTTTTAGAGCAGTTTCGTCTTGAAATGAATGTGGTTTAATTTGGGGCAAATGTTTTGGGGGAAAATTAATTTTGAATAATTGAGAGATGGAAAGTGGGGGGAAGTTTTTAGGACGTGTGTGTGTGTGATGTTTTGATTGACAACTTTGCATGCATGCTAATACCCACCCTATAAGTGGTAGGAGGAGAGAGGTAATTATTTTAGCCATTAGAATAATATTATTAGTTGCTTTTTACTTTTAATCTAAGCCATTCAATAACATGATCTAAGGGTAGACAATGGAACTCATGGACTCAAGTGTAAGACATGGACTTGGATGATCTTATTACTATATATATATATATATATATATATATATATATATATATATATATACATATATATGTATATATATATATATATATATATATACATATATATATATATATATATATATATATATATGTATATATATATATATATATGTATATATATACATATATATATATATATATATATACATATATATATATATATATACATATATATATATATATATATATATATTACGAGTACCATTTGTGTTGTGAGATCTAACACGGCATTCTGCAAAGTTGTCAATTACTGCCTGAACCTTTCGCTTGATATCCTCGAGGCAGATATTAGTAACCATATAATATGACATTAGAACTTGATCCTCTACCTGCAACATAAAAGTTACCTACTCAGGGGCACCTTTACTGGCTTGATGCCAATTTATGTTGGTATCCATAAACAAGAATGACAGCTTGTTAACCATAGAAATACATGTTTCGAAACTAGGTGACATTTTGCATAATGTATAAACAAAAAATACCATCCACAAACACTCATAGTCAAAGATCTATGGTCAACGATTGCTCTTAAATCTCTCTAAAGAACAGTACTAAAGGCTCAGAGAGATTCAAGAACCTGCATGTAATCACCGAGCAAACTCTTATCTAAAAGCATTTACGAACTTTTTGAAAAAAGAAAAAGGTGAAACTGCAAAAGAGATGACAGTTTTTAAGTAGAATACCTATGAGTGATATGGTACTGCAACTCTACAAGCAGTGGTTTAATATCTATCATGAGTATGTCAGGAATTAATTTCTCATTGCCGGTGAACCATTTATGGAATTTAGATTTCAACCCTTGCTTTAGAAATTGTCAAAGGTTTCTATGCCTATCTCGTGCATTCATTAAGAGCATAAGCTAGTCCATGATACCTGACAGGTATTAACCTAGTAGCCTTTACAAGATACATGACTCGATGCTGGTTTGAAGCTTGTTATGCTAATCAGAGTGGCACAAACCAGAAAACGTGACAGAATGATTATGGCAAAATCAGAATGTTAATCAGATGCTAATCAGACTATAACTGAAGCTATTCTAACCAAACTTGTCCATAACATTTACTTATAATTTAATCACTAACTGAAGGCATGCTAAGTTCTAAATATATCAAAACAATCACACCAAAACTCAGAGTGACTTTACCTTTATGTCTTGCCAAATCGAATCTTTAATTCCCTGGGGTACTTTAAGCCAATGCTCATATGTAATCTTCATATAATTGCGAGCGATATCACCTATATCTCTTGCAAAATCTACCCTCCATACTTCAATCGGCCTACCCATTCCATCAAATTAAGAAAAATAGTTAGATTATACCAAATATGAAAGTTGCAGCAGGATCTAGGATTACAGGCCCTTCATTATCTTACCAAGCAAACATGTCAAATAAATTCCAAGCATTCATATAATTTAGATGCAAATTCAGGGGTTAATGAACATTATAACGTTCTGATTATTCATTACTACAGATCTGACTTTATGAGCTAATATATGGAGTTATTCTCAACTAGTTGCTATCATTAGTATATGGATAGAGAGCTTGAAATGCTATAACCCTAATTGACAGTTAGAATCATGGACATGTTAGCTATATATCTTGAGTTATAACCAGTGCAAGAGGACTGCCCAAAAGATGCTCTACAGCACCATTTTGACCAGAAGTTACTCAAAGCTCTATATCTCTCAAACTAGGCATGTCCTTGCATAATTCCAATTGGAGATGAAAGCTAACTCATGTGGCTTCAATTTGGCTACTCATGGGTTTCCTAAATCCACCTGATTAGGAAGTTAGGACATCTGCAAGATGCCACTGGTTGCTGAACTTTTACAGCACACAGGTCATCAGTGACATGCTGACACTCAAAGCTCAAGAAAAATTAACATCAATTAAGAGGAAATTGAAATCGAATACAGATCTACCTAGGGGCAATTGAACTGCACTTGTAAGAGACCCTTGTATCAACTATTGACCGATTGAACTACACTTTTGCGATAAACAAATGTCGACTTTAGCTTTTTCATTCAAAGCGTTGATCACAAATACACTATAAGAAACAACCACCAAAATGCTAAAAGACTGATAAGTTTAAATGAAAACAAAATTGCACTTTTACCTCAACAAGAGCCATGACCAAATCTATCGAACAAGCATGATGAATTGGCCTGGATAACAGCAAACTAACAACAACAACAACAACAACCAAACAGAAATACATAAATCATGCACCTCAAGTAGATTAATTGGCCTGGATAACATCAAAAATGAGATTGGTCAGGAACACCACAAAGAAACGACTGATTTGTATACAATATTCAAAATAAATCGAAGAAACAACATAAAAATAAATGGACAACTCACCTTAATAGAGTGAAGATGTAGTCGTTTGAAGATAGCCATGGAACACCTCTATAATACTAACAAACAATTATGAAATTGGAGATTAGTAAACCCTAATTGACATTGTTCTCTAACATAATCCAGAAACATTCGAGAATCGTCAATAGCAGTAACCATAAAATGAGGAGAATTGCAGAAATAACGGGAATTAAAATGCAAATGAAATTGAAATGGAAACCCTAATTTAGAAAAAGGGGAAGACATATTTTCCAGAAAAGGGAGAAAGAGAAAAAGAAATGAATGCCATAAATGTATAAGCTCATTAAATCGAAACCCTAATCGTAGAAAGGCAAGCGATTTGCAGAAGTGAAGGGGCGTCACACCGTATGTAAGGCACGAGATATAGGGTAGTATCAATGGTGTGTGCGTCTATGGTGGTGCCATATGGTGATGGTGACGGTGGTCGTCTCTGACGCTGTGGTGGTTGAGGGCGAGGGTGATGGCGAGATGAGGATGAGAGCAACAAGTTATTTGAGAAAATGAAGGGTTTTGTGAAGACGAGAGGCAGTTAATAAGAACATCTTTACATCGGTTTTAAATAACCGATGCTTATGATACCCTTTTACATCATTTATTTGAAACCGATGTCACTAATATTTTTGTACAACGTTTTTTTAAATAATCGATATAAGGAAAAAAAACATGTACACATTTTACATCGGTTTTTCTAAGAACCGATGTTATTTATGAACATTTACATCGTTTCAACTAAAACCGATGTCTTTGTGGCGATGTCAATAGGACTTTTTCTACGTAAACAATCAAAGAAAAGATGAGGGTGGTTCTCTTTCTGATTGCCACACAGAAAAAAACAGTTAATATGAGCAATATTCATTCGAATGAGCCTATCCTGAGTGAGCAATCTCTGCTGAGCTATGAGCCAGCACAAGAAAGAATGCTTAGGTAGAATCCATCTATTCAACATCCAAGGATACCAATGAACCTTCATCCCATCTGGTTTTAACCTCAGATAACTCTCCTTTATACTATACTTCTCTAAACCAACCCTTTGCAACAAGTAATCTCTAATAATGTCCTTAACCTGGCAGATTTTCCTCCAGGCCCAACTACTTCCCATTCTTGGTGTATAGGTCATCCAGTCAGTGCTCTTAATATAAACTGCATTCACCCACCTGACCCATAGGTGATCTTTCTTCTGTGCTATCCACCAAGCATATTTACCAATGGTAGCTAAGTTCCAAACATGTAAGTCTTTCAAACCCAGTCCACCATGCTTTTTTTATTGGCAAATCTGCTCCCATGACACCAAAGCAGGGCTTTCCTTATGGTCAGAGCCATGCCAAAGGTAAGTTCTACAGATAGCCTCAATCCTCCCTATAACAGTCTTTGGTAGAATAAAAATTCGAGCCCAATAACTATGTAAGGTTTGCAGAACAGCTTTGATCAACACAACCCTCCCTGCATAAGATAGTTTTCTTGAACCCAAACTTCTTATTCTATCAACCACCCTCTCCACTAAACAGTGGTAATCCATCACAGACAATCTTTAGGGGAAACATTGACCCCTAAATATTTAAAAGGGACTGCCACCCTCTTAATACTAGAGGCCACCTCAATCTCTTTAACCAGATGCTCATCAATTCCATTGTAATAAAGATTGGACTTGCTCTTATTCATGACCAACCAAGTTGCTTTGGAGAAATAATCAAAAGCCTTCAACATCAGCTCAATAGGTTTTGTCCCCTTTGCAAAACAAAATTAAATCATCAGCAAAACATAGATGGGATAGTTGAATCCTGTTGCAAAAAGGATGGAACCTAAACTTGTCATGCTTCTGAACCACCTTCAGGATTCTACTCAAATACTCTAGACAGATAGTGAAGATGAGGGGGGAGAGGGGGTCCCCTTGTCTGAGCCCCCTCTTTCCTTTAAAAAAACCAAACATTTCACAATTTATGGACAAAGAATAAGGAGTAGAGATACACTACATAACTATCTGAATAAATTTCTTGGGAAATTCCTTAGCCAGCATCATATCCTCCACAAATATCCATTCTAGAGAATCATAAGCTTTCTATAAATCGAGTTTCATCATAATCCAAATTAAATTACTATAATTTCAAATTTTGAATTTTAAATTTTTGAACATACTAGAATAATTCCATGACACTCATAATGTCAAAAATAATGGTTAAAATTTTCGAATTTATTTCGAGAAAATATAGGTGTAATTTATCGGTTTTATCTCATAAAACATCTAATACAACAACAACAACAACAACAACAACAACAACAACAACAACAACAACAACAACAACAACAACAACAACAACAACAACAACAACATCAGAGCCTTAATCCCAAAATGATTTGGGGTCGGCTGACATGAATCATCCTTTAGAAACATCTATGGGTGAACACACACCTTAAAAAGTGAATAGAAGAGGGAAAATGAAAAACAAAAGGGAGAGCGAAAATGTAATGGAAAGTCAAGGTAAACTTACAGGTTTCAAAATCGAATTCTGTATTTCTTTTACTAAAACTTAAAATTTAAATCGAGACAAAAGATTAAAACGATTTTGAAAACTGAAATAGAATTAAGGATCCGGAATGCCTTAAAAGTAAACCAGGTAAAATATATAAGAAAGTGGTTGGTAAAAAAGTGTAATAAAGGAGAGAAGAACAAATAATTAAATTTGTAAATTAAATAAAAAAAACACTAACTATGTCATAAAAAACACATCAAATACTAAAAATCCACATGTATCATTTCCCTCCAAAGTGCCCTCTCCGTCACCATACTCTCCTCAAGCCCCAGAAATCTCATATCGTGCTCTATCACTCTCAACCATGTCTGTCTCGGTCTTCCTCTACCTCTATGGACCTTTTCTGCTCTCCAAGTCTCCAGCCTCCTTACGGGTGCGTCCATAGGTCTCCTTCTCACATGGCCAAACCATCTTAGTCAGTTTTCCATCATCTTGTCCTCTATTGGCGCCACTTTTACCTTTTCCCTGATCACCTCATTCCTTAATCGATCTTTCCTTGTATGTCCGCACATCCACCTCAGCATACGCATCTCCGCCACACTCATCTTTTGAATGTCACAATGTTTCACGGCCCAACACTCGGAACCGTAAAGTAAAGCAGGCCTAATTGTCGTGCGATAAAATTTTCCCTTTAATCTTTGGGGCATATCTTTATCGCATAAAAACCCTGAAGCACTCTTCCATTTCAACCATCCCGCTTTAATTCTGTGAGCCACATCTCCGTCTAACTCCCCATCTTTTTGAATAATAGATCCTAGATATCTGAAGAAATATGACCCCTCGACAACATTCCCATCGAAAATAATACTTCCCGTCTCTGTCAATCTTAACCCCGCCACTTTAGTGAACTGACACCTCAAATACTCATTCTTACTCCTGCTCAGCCTAAACCCACGAGTCTCTAAAGTCTGCCTCCACAATTCCAACTTTCTCTCCACCCCCTCTTTTGTCTCATCAATCAACACAATATCATCAGCAAACATCATACACCAAGGGATGTCATCCTGAATATCCTTGTTCAACTCATCCATAACTATAGCAAAGAGAAAAGGACTAAGTACGGAACCTTGATGCACCCGAATGGTAATGGGAAATTCTTCCGTTCTCCCAACATCAGTGCGAACACTTGTACTAGCCTCCTCTTACATGTCCTTTATAAGGTCGATATATTTTCGAGACACGCCCTTTCTAGCTAAAGCACACCAAAGTACTTCTCTTGGTACCCTATCATATGCCTTTTCCAAGTCAATAAACACCATATGCAAGTCCTTCTTCTTATCCCGATGGTGTTCCATCAACTGTCTCATGATAAAAATCGCATCCATAGTTGATCTCCCGGGCATAAATCCAAATTGGTTATCCAAGATGTCTACATATCTCCTAAGCCTTTGCTCGATTATCCGCTCCCATAACTTCATCGTATGACTCATAAGTTTAATTCCTCGATAATTAGAACACTCTTGAACATAACCTTTGTTCTTGTACAAAGGGACAAGAGTGCTTCTCCTCCAAGTTGATGGCATCTTGTTGCTCCTCCAAATCTTATTGAAGAGCATGGTTACCCATTCGATCCCTTTCTCCCCAAAGCACCTCCAATCTTCTATGGGTATACCATCCGGTCCCTCTGCTTTCTTTGTCGCCATCTTCCTTAACGCCTTTCTAACTTCACTCTTTTGTTTTCTATGCACAAATTCCCGATTAAACATGCTTGGTGTTACTTCAAGATCCCCAAAATCTTGTTCCTGATGTCCATTGAATAAAGTATCCAAGTAAGAACTCCATCTAGCCTTTATTTTGTTATCCTGAACCAGAACCTTGTCGTCCATATCTTTCACACACCTAACTCTCCCAATATCTCTCGTCCTTCGGTCTCTTATGCGAGCCAGTTTATAGATATCCTTCTCTCGTGTCCAACCTCGCATACACTTCTTGGTTAACTTTTGCCCTCGCATCCCTTACTGCCTTTTTAGCAGCTCGTCTAGCCTCCTTGTACTTTTCAAAGTTCTCATCACTCATGCATTTCCCCAAAACCTTATAGCATTCATGTTTTGTATTTATCGCTTGTCTCACCTCATCGTTCCACCAAGATGTGTCCTTACTTGATGGTCTATTCCCTTTAGATTCCCCTAACACCTCCCTCACCAAATCCTTTACAACATGCTCCAGTTTATCCCATGTTGCATCAATATCTTTCTCCTTGCAATCCGACCAAATATCGCTACTTCCAACCTTATCCAAAAAGGCTTGTTGGTTTTCCCTTTGTAGATTCCACCACTTGATTCGTGCCTCACCGATTATCTTTCTCTTCCTCAAGTCTCTCTTACCCCGAAAATAAAGCACCACTAGTCTATGTTGTGTTGCAGTACTTTCCCCGGGTATGACCTTGCAATCGGTGTACTCTTTGCTCCACCCATTCCTTACCAAAAGGAAGTCAATTTGACTAGCATTTCCTCCACTCTTATAAGTCACCAAAAGAGAATGTATTTTCTCGAACCAATAATCCAATCAATTTTACAACTTTAGATCTGATAAGTGGGATATTTATGCAACCTAAAATAATCTTCTCATGCCATTATGCTAAAATAGTCACTATTTATGCCATTTTTACTATAAAAATTCATAAATCATGCAAAATGAAAACATTTCATCTCAAAATTTACATACAGTGTGTAAATCATGCAAGTGACAACATATTAAAATTTCATGGCCTGGTTCGAAGTTTAACTATATTTAACCATTTTACCTCTTTTAATTCATTTTTATGTCATAAAAATCATAAATCATGCAATATTAATCAAATTAATACGAGATTTTACACATATCTTGTAAAATATGCATGTGAGGTCATATAAAAATTTTCAAGGTCAGAAATTAAGTTTAACCAATTTTAGTCATTTAACCTCTATTTATGCCACTTTTATTTCATAAAAATCATAAATCATGAAATATTAATTACATTAATATAACATTTTACATACAATACATAAAATATTCATGTGACGTCATACTAAAAAAATCACGGCCATTAGTTAAGGTTAACTTATTTTAGTGAATAAAAGTTCATTTTACTCATAAAAATGTAATTATTTCACTAAAAATCATAAAAATGAGCAATAAATTACCATAAATCATAAAAATGACCTAAAAATATTTTAGGATCAGAATATATAACATGCATTATAATTTCGTGATTTACTCTTATAAATCACAAATTTTTAGTTTTAATTAAGTTACTTTAAACTCGGAAAAACCAAACCAATTATGCATGCAACATCTTATGCTCTGATACCACTTGTTGGGTTCATATACCTATTATTAGACTCTTCTAATAGTGAACTAATTAACTTTTTAATTTGTGTTCTTTTAGATCTAGTGCATGCATAACAAAATAAGAGATTAATAAGGAAAAACAATGTCCCTTACATTGTTATATGGTTCGAAATATTGGGCACAAATAAGGTCACTTTCCATATTTGTTCTTGAGCTTAAAATGATGGATGATCCTCCAAACATCCCAATGTAGATATTCTCCTTTGATTGCACCGAAGACTAATCCCTTAAACTAGTATACTAATTAACTAGATTAATACACTAATACCCTTAAAATAATTCTAATAATATTCTTATTACTACACTAGTAATCTAATATTGTATTTAGAATTTGTGTTGAATAATATATGAGGATTCTAAACCATTTTAGAGAGTAGTGAGAGTAGTAGAGAAAATTGCATGCATGAATGAATGTGTTTGTCTCTTATGTTAATAAGGGAACAAAATTCTCTTAAAAGAGAATAGGAAAACCGGTGGGGGGCAAGGGAGTTGATACGGTCGTTTTGTACCAAAAATAAATACCTAAGTTACTACTAACAGAAGTCAGCGGTAAGTAGGGTCGATCTCCACAGGGAGGCTAAGTTGCTAATTATCTGTTTAACTCAGTCTGTCAGGGTGTCACAAAAATGGGGGTTTTGATTGTTGAACTAAACTAATGAAAAGGTAAGAGAGGAATAAACGCAAGAAATTAACAAAAAGAGAAGGGAATATGCTAGGAGTTGGTCCACCGTGGCAGCTAAACTATCGGTATACTGAGGCGATTAGACTATTGATAAGAAGAGCTATGGTCATCACCTTTCGGTCCTTAAACCGCCCTAGAGCGTAAATAGCTTAGCTTTCACCCTCACTACAATACCCTATTGTAATTAAGCAAGCCTTCCCTTCCAATCTTTCGATCCAGGTCGGGGTTAACTAAATTTATTGGTCTCCCGCATGCATTCATTCGACCAGATAACAATTAAATTGCCTAATACAATTCTTATCGCCAGATTAATCTATTCAAGTCAATTATAACATGTTGCTACCACGGCTTCCCTAATCCTAACATACTAAGGAAATTAGCTACACATGGCTCGGGGTACTACACTAGCAATTACTAATCTAATAACATAAGACATGGCAACTAAAAGGAGAAACAATAAAAGCAATAAAAGAAAAAGGAAGAATAAAAGGGAAGAAATAAGTTACTGATTTAATGATCCGGAATTAAGAGAACAAGGTAACAGTGTATTGGAACAAATAAGAGAGGAGAAAAGAGAGTAGAGTAACGTGCAGTCCCCCCCTTTGTCTAACCTCCTGATAGATTTATTTATAGCCTAAAAACATAAAACCTAATCTAAGCTTAACGTGAATTGAGGCCCAGTAGCTTGTAATTGTTCGATCGAACACTTAAGCCACTCGATCGAACAGTCTCTTCGTCTGTTTACTCGATCGACCAAAAGATAAAGCTCGATCGAACAGTTCTTCCGTCTGTTTACTCGATCGACCAAAAGATAAGGCTCGATCGAACAGTTCCTGGTTCCAGCTCGTGTTGGTCTTGTAATTTGGTCTTTGACTTGTCCTTTTAGCTCCCGAAACACCTTCACGCATCCCAAGACAGCTATATTTCCCGTTCCAAATCATCTCTTCCTCCAAATGCATGCTAAACGGACGGTAAATGGCATGAATCTGCTATTTTATGGCTCATTCCTGCAAATAAGACAAAATAACCCAAAGTAGCATATTCGGGGCATTTCGTAGCATAAAACCACGATAAAAGCATAGAAATACGTGCATAAAATAGGCTAAAAAGACTATACATTAGGCACGTATCAAATCTCCCCAAACCAAACCTTTGCTTGTCCCCAAGCAAATATGAATGCAACTAAGAAACAACAGTGGAACGGGACCAACGCATCAGCTACAAATCACCCACGAAAACCAATTTAATGCAACAAAATGACAAAGTGGCAAATGAGAAGTACAAACGAGTTAAATCAATGTTTCAAACTTACTGAACCGTCGACCTTGCAAGATTCAAAAGATATCGGACTCTCACGGGTCGCTCGTCACTCAAAATTAGGCACAAGGTGAGTATATATGTGAAAGATAGGAAGAAGTAAAGACACTCACCTAGCTCGACCTATAAGAACATGCATGCAGTTAACATGAATAAAGTCTCTACAACCGTACATATGCATTCAAACCATACTAATGACCAAGACACATGCCGAGGACTTACATTTGGGTAAGTGAGGTAATGGGTAAGAAGGGGCTAAAATGAATTTGGATATGTGGGGTTAATAGCCACGCTAGCAACAACGAATCCAATTATAAACTGCATCCAAACTTCGTACTCAATATAGCAAGATGAAACGGTGCAAAACTATGCACTAAACTCACAAAACACCAAGAACTCGTCAACTCCCCATAAGATATGAATAAGACATGGGAGTGAAAATCATTAACCAGTTTCTTTTTCACATGATTTTTTTTTCTTTTTCTATTTCTTATTTCCATTTTTTTTCGTTCTCTTTTTTTTTTCTCTTTTGTTTCGTTTCATTTCTTTTTTCTTCAATAATTCTTTCATTCCCTTCAATTCTTCCACCATCTTCTGAAATCAGATAAAATAACCATATTGCAATAAAACATTCCAATAATTACTCGTCACTAGCTCGGCTAGGGTAGGAAGTATTATAGAAAGTAGTTAATAGGACAAAAAGGCAATTTGGCTATGTGAGGCTCATGGGTAAAATGAAGTAAAGGGAACTGCCTCTCCTAACATGTGTCACCATCCACAACCCGAATGCATACAGGTATTAAGAAGACTAGACTCATGCTATGCAAATTGATGTTACATGCCTTAAAGAGAGCACTACTCACATCCTAATGAAACCGGTCATGAATGTCACCAGTTTATAAAGCTCTAACCTCAGAATGTAATGTAGCTTGCCGACATAATGAATCAAGTCTATTCGTTCAGATAAGAGAAAAACAAAAACTCGTAGATTATGCACATAATCATGCCAACTAAATGTCAAGAATATGCAGGGCTCAAGTAAGGGTTCAAAGTTGCGTCAATGTTCAAGCGTTCCGACTTAAATTAAACATGGAATTTTTGAAAATTTTATGATTTATATGATTTTTTTTGAATTAATTAAAACAACAATGCATGCGAGAATAAATAAACGTGCAAGCAAAAATGCAAGAAACATGCAGACACAGATATGGATGCATACCTCCCCAAACCAAACCGTACAATGCCCTCATTGTACCAAAAATAGGGAAAGAAATGCAAACTGAAGAGAAGAGGATAAATGGAGTCGGAAAAACTTACAAAACGTCATATAGAGGGACCTCCCCAAACCGACCATGAACATGGGAGGTCAAAGAAAGTCAAACAGTAGCTCCATAGACGGAAAACAGCAGCTGGGAGTCAAAACTACTCAATCGAGCACTTGGAACGGCTCGATCGAGTGAACTGGTGCTTGGAAGGACTCGATCGAGTAGAAAACCACTCGATCGAGTAAGCATGATTTTGATTTTGGTCGATCGAGGACAATATCACTCGATCGAGTGAAAACTGCCTCAAAAAAGTGCTCGATCGAGCACAAAACCATTCGATCGAGTACTTTGACCTGCAAAACACGCATTTAAAGCAAGGAAATACATGGGAAGTTCGTAAAACAGCGTATAAAGTTCAACAATAAGCTAAGGAAAAATAAATAGTTCAACAAAAGTACAATAAAACAGTTCGGGCTGCCTCCCGGATCATCCAACAGCACAAATCAGTTGCCTACTACTAGGCCTTTGACTGTACGCGGTAGCTTCAGCAATCGTCAAGCGGACATCTGATAAGTATAATTTTAGTGTCTTTTACCCCATATTTAATCCTTTATTCCGACTCGATTTTGTATGCTTAATTGATTAAATAGCTCATTTATTTACTAATTTATAATAATTAGTCGTTTTAGTTATAATTAATAATTAATTGTATTTATGTATAATATTAGTATTATTATTATTATTATTATTATTATATTAATTTAATGTGCAGGCAAGACGGGAAAGTGAGGCGGAAGAGCAAGACGGGATTATGAGAAGAAATGGCGGAGGTGAAAATAGGCTAAATCATGGGAAAATAAACTAAGTAAAGGAGCAGCTGCTAATTTCAGACGGTCTTTGCTGAGCTTTTACTACCACCTCCGGCCACCGTGGCAGCGACCACCCATAACCACTGACCACCCTTCACTTCCAACGTCACATTCCAACCACCCACGACCACCATGGACCACCGCAACAGCCACCACGAACCCTTCTTCCACCCCTAGCCACAAACATACAATTATAACCTTTTCATGCACCCATCTTTCAACCACCACAACAGCCACCTCCAGCCACCGTGGGAACCACCCATCACCACCAATAACATCCTACCACTTCCAACTTTACAACCCAACCTCCCATAATCACCATTGACCACCGTGGAAGCCACCACAACCTCGTCTTCAACCCCTGTCCATCAACATACAAACAACAACCATAAATCAACCCATCTTCTACACCAACTTCCAACCACCATTACAGCCACCCACAACCACCGTGGCCACCACCCTTAACTACCACAGCCAACCACCATCATCACCCAACACTCGTCCACCACCGGCAGCCACAACAGTAGCAACCACGACCCACAACTCCCTCCTAAAACCACCTCGCGCGCCTCCCCTATGTCCTCTATACCGGTTGCCCGGCAGCCGACACACCGGCAACCACGCACACATCATCAAATTGTTCCCCTTGATTCGATTGTCTCGCTACCGGTGACCATGCCCGGCCGCCGGTTGACCGGCAGCCATCCCCTTTTGCGTTTTGTCTTTGTTTTTCCCCTTCCCCTTTTTTGTTTAATGTGTCGATTAGTTTTACTATTATTATTATTATTATTATTAGATTAGATTATTATTATTATTATTAGTGTATATTAGTTGTATTTTTGGGAGACTAGTATATAAGGAACACACTACCATTACACATTATCACTACCTAAGCCTAGATTAAAATTAGACTAGATTATTATTCTCTCTCAAAATATTTTAGAACCCTAGAAATTATTTTCCCCTCTTTAATTTTCCTAGACTCAAGTTGTAATCTTTACTAAAAATTAATGCAATTCTTCTTTTGTTCATTCAAGTTCTTCAATTTCCATTAGTATACAATTAGTCGATTGGGTTATATTTGGGAGATTAGAAGAAATTCATTCTTCCATTATTGTCCAAGCTTGTTCCTTTCCTCTTATTTGGTATAATTCTCATCTTTTATTTGCATTTATTTTCATTTGTTTACATTTCTTATGTTGGTTAATTGTTATTCATTCAAAGTTCCTATCTTTATCATGTTTACAATGTTTACATGTGTTTTGTTGCAATTTGTTGTTGAATTCTCACCCATGAACATGAGTGAGTAGTCTAATCTAGGGTCTAGGGGGAATTTGGGTAATTAAGGGGATGAATTTGGGTTGTTAACCTTTTGAATTGGGTGATTATGTGGTTTCTACTCTTAATGCATTTGAAGTGTTTGTGGAAATGCCTCAATGAAAATTGGACATTTCATTAACATGTTTGGCTTACCTTGGTGCATTGTGCTATTAGATAGTTTTAGAAGTGCTTATAGATGAGTTTTAATGAAAGTTAGAACATCTCTTTGATGCATTCGATCCGTCTTGGTGCTCATGCTATTGGGTAGTCTTTATGCTTTATTTGTACCTAGTTCATCTCGATCAAGTGACAACTAATTGAGGAGCTTAAGGTGACTAAGAAATTAGTCTTAAACCCTTGACCACTATTATTACCCTTCTCTTGTTAGACCTTGTTTCTCCCCCTAATTGCCCTTTGTGAACCCAAAGACCTTAGCCTTCCATCAATTGAATACAATCCCATTTAGTTTAATTTAACTTGTTTGCATCTTAGTTTTAGATAAATCAACAACATCTTATTTTATTTGACTAAACTAAAGACTTAAACAAACCAAGTACCTAACCCCCGCCATCTTTGTGTTCGACACCCGAATAAATACTACTTTTATTTGGTTCTTTATAAATTGTTTTTGGTACCGGAAGTGACGGCAAAAAACCGGTTATCAAAATGGCGCCGTTGCCGGGGATGGCGTTAGGTTATGCTTAGTTAGTTAGAGTCTTAGACTTAGTCTTTACTTGTTGTTTGCTTGTTTGAGTAGTTACTTGTTTCTTGTAGAGTGAGTGTTTTATTGCTTACCCCCTAGTGCCTAAAAACACTAGGAGACTAACGGTTTGTTGAAGTATATGCCTAGAGGAAACGGTAATTTTTTGCTTAGTGACCCGGAATCGGAGTGGCTCTTTAGAGCTTTAAGAAGAAGGACCTTAGCAAGGATTGAGAATTCCGACTTGGCAACTTTAAACCAAGGTAGCTCATCCACCCAATCTCACTAAGAAACATTTACCAAAGAACAACCAAACAACACAATTTATCCCTTCTTAAAAAATGAAAAAACACCAAAAATATGTATTTAATTTCCGAATTTCCTTCACACATTTATTTCCATTGGAAATATGTAAATAAATAAGTGTGGGGAGGAAATTCCAACATTTTAAAAATACAAAAACATGTTATTTATTTTCAAATATTCAAAAAAAAAAATCCAAAAACATGTTCTTTAATTTCGAAAAAATCAAAAACCACCAAAAATATGTTGTTTATTTTTCTTATTCTCTCCCTATACTTTGTTCCATTGAGGACAATGTAAATTTCAAGTGTGGGGAGGGAAATATCCACTTTGTGAATATTGTCTATATTTGTTCATATCATTATATACTTGTAAATTTAAAAAAAAAAAAAATTAAGAAAATGCCTAAAAATCGAAAAAAATTCAAAAATTCCAAAAATATTGCATTGTATATATATGTTTGTCTAACCTTTGGCATGGCGCATTGACCACTTGAGGCAAAAGGAGCTAGAAGAACGCTTGGTATAATCCTTCCTATCCCTTACTCCTTTTACTATTCTTTCTTTTTGGTATCTTGGATATTTTGAAGGAGAATGGGAATTTTGTTGCCTTGGGTGTCTCCTTGGGAGACCGTTTGGATTGTTGGTGTTGATGTGCTGCTAGGATTAGCCAACTTGTTGCACGTTTCATTTCATGTTTGTTTAAATTTCCGCATGCATTTGTTCACATGTATATATATGTTGTGTTCCCTTCTTGTTGCATTGAGTTTGTATATAAATTTTTGAACAAAATTTGGTCTAGGAAGGGAGTATGATACCCTCTATGATGATATTGCCTAGGTCGTGTCTTTCCCCTCTTAGTGGCTTGCACCTTGTGACCTCCTTGTTAGGGTGTTTGCTTGCAAATACCCGGGAAATGAGGCTAGACCGGAAAGTTTTGACCACCTTGTGAGACCATAGACCGTAGACTAGGCCTAGATTTCGACCTAGCTACTCAAATGTGAGGATTAGAGCCTCCTAGGGTCGGTGCATTCATACCCGACCCCCACTTAGGATTGTGAGTAGGTCTCCTCGCGAGACGTGTTATGTCTAGACGCATAAGTGTGTCATTCCGTCCTTAGACCGTGAGTTGCTTTCCTTTTTTGCACATCTTATGAAACGAATTTGTTTACATATACTTGAGCCTCACATAGCCTTAATAAGCCTTGTTTCGACCCTTGCATTGGTTCCTCTTTTGATTCACCCCTTTTGAGCCTTAGCCTATTTCACTTGGCATAACCACAAAGTGAACTACATTCTATAAACGACCTTCCTTGATCAAGAATGAGTCATGTTTATAGTAGTGAGCTAGGTGGTGTCTTGGGTCCTATTGGGTCGGAGTATTGGTTTCTTTTGGCATTTGTGCATAAATGAATAAGAGGTATTAATGTTGAAATGAAAAAAAAAACAAAATAGAAAAGTGAAAAAAAATTGTGAAAAATCCAAAAAGAGTTAGTTGTGTTGTATATATATGTGTTAAGAAAAGAAAAAGGCAAGCAACACCCCTACTCATCATTTAAAGGGGTAGAAAAAGCCGTTGCTAAATAAATAGGTCTTATGATGTTTTTCCAAGTGAGTCGGGTTTACACAATTTTTGCATGAATTTGGGATACAAATTCTTTGTTAGGGTGTAGACGTTATTCATTGTGTTCAAATAAGGGCCGAGTTGAAAGGTTTGTATAAGGGTTCTAACATTTTTCCAATTTGAGTCGGGTTTATGCAATTTTTGCATAGTCTTGGGTAATCAATTCTATGTTACGGTATAGACGTGTCTCATGTGTTGCAATAAGAGATGGAAAAAGCGGTATTTTGGCTATTCTTGATTTGAACCTCACGTGACCAAATGTTGCTTGCAACAATCCCGTTTCGTCCTTCTCCCTAGCCCCGATACAACCCTTGTTTCATATTATGTGCATTTTCCCTTTTTGTTTGCATCTCACTTGGTCATAGGATTGTCTAACACTCTAGATTGCGGACACGTTCTCACGAGTCGTAGTAGTTGAGTGCTTTGAGTACTTTTTGTACACATAAAAACACCCGTTCTTTAAATGAGAGACTAGTGACAACCGTGAGGAAGTCGGTAATCTTAGTCCCCTTAGTCATGGGTCAATTTGGTCGAATCTTGTGTGTGTCATGTAAATCTCGAAGGTTTGGCTTTGCCTCCCCCTTTCCCGCCTTTGAATTTGTTTCCTAGGCATTTGGTTGTCATATTGAGGTTGCTTGAGCCACCATTAGGGCATTGACACCCCGCCAAGACTATGAGACGGTATCTCCCGACCAAAACCTTTATTTGTTCAAAGTAAAACGGCCGCTTAGATGAGGAAAGCGGTTTGATTTTTGTGATGCATCATATATGTTGGCTTGTGCTTAATTGAATGATTGCATCAAAGTTTTCCGCAAGCCCCCACTTGCCTTGCATCGGAATGCATACCTCATTGTGTTTCGTTGTGAGTTGAAGGGACGGAGAAGGCCCGTTAATTGCCTTTCATCGGATATTATTAGATTAGCTAGTCATTTATATTATGGGTCTCGGTTTAGTTTAAATGAGCTTACTCGAGGACGAGTAAAGTTTAAGTGTGGGGAGATTTGATAAGTATAATTTTAGTGTCTTTTACCCCATATTTAATCCTTTATTCCGACTCGATTTTGTATGCTTAATTGATTAAATAGCTCATTTATTTACTAATTTATAATAATTAGTCGTTTTAGTTATAATTAATAATTAATTGTATTTATGTATAATATTAGTATTATTATTATTATTATTATTATTATTATTATATTAATTTAATGTGCAGGCAAGACGGGAAAGTGAGGCGGAAGAGCAAGACGGGATTATGAGAAGAAATGGCGGAGGTGAAAATAGGCTAAATCATGGGAAAATAAACTAAGTAAAGGAGCAGCTGCTAATTTCAGACGGTCTTTGCTGAGCTTTTACTACCACCTCCGGCCACCGTGGCAGCGACCACCCATAACCACTGACCACCCTTCACTTCCAACGTCACATTCCAACCACCCACGACCACCATGGACCACCGCAACAGCCACCACGAACCCTTCTTCCACCCCTAGCCACAAACATACAATTATAACCTTTTCATGCACCCATCTTTCAACCACCACAACAGCCACCTCCAGCCACCGTGGGAACCACCCATCACCACCAATAACATCCTACCACTTCTAACTTTACAACCCAACCTCCCATAATCACCATTGACCACCGTGGAAGCCACCACAACCTCGTCTTCAACCCCTGTCCATCAACATACAAACAACAACCATAAATCAACCCATCTTCTACACCAACTTCCAACCACCATTACAGCCACCCACAACCACCGTGGCCACCACCCTTAACTACCACAGCCAACCACCATCATCACCCAACACTCGTCCACCACCGGCAGCCACAACAGTAGCAACCACGACCCACAACTCCCTCCTAAAACCACCTCGCGCGCCTCCCCTATGTCCTCTATACCGGTTGCCCGGCAGCCGACACACCGGCAACCACGCACACATCATCAAATTGTTCCCCTTGATTCGATTGTCTCGCTACCGGTGACCATGCCCGGCCGCCGGTTGACCGGCAGCCATCCCCTTTTGCGTTTTGTCTTTGTTTTTCCCCTTCCCCTTTTTTGTTTAATGTGTCGATTAGTTTTACTATTATTATTATTATTATTATTATTATTAGATTAGATTATTATTATTATTAGTGTATATTAGTTGTATTTTTGGGAGACTAGTATATAAGGAACACACTACCATTACACATTATCACTACCTAAGCCTAGATTAAAATTAGACTAGATTATTATTCTCTCTCAAAATATTTTAGAACCCTAGAAATTATTTTCCCCTCTTTAATTTTCCTAGACTCAAGTTGTAATCTTTACTAAAAATTAATGCAATTCTTCTTTTGTTCATTCAAGTTCTTCAATTTCCATTAGTATACAATTAGTCGATTGGGTTATATTTGGGAGATTAGAAGAAATTCATTCTTCCATTATTGTCCAAGCTTGTTCCTTTCCTCTTATTTGGTATAATTCTCATCTTTTATTTGCATTTATTTTCATTTGTTTACATTTCTTATGTTGGTTAATTGTTATTCATTCAAAGTTCCTATCTTTATCATGTTTACAATGTTTACATGTGTTTTGTTGCAATTTGTTGTTGAATTCTCACCCATGAACATGAGTGAGTAGTCTAATCTAGGGTCTAGGGGGAATTTGGGTAATTAAGGGGATGAATTTGGGTTGTTAACCTTTTGAATTGGGTGATTATGTGGTTTCTACTCTTAATGCATTTGAAGTGTTTGTGGAAATGCCTCAATGAAAATTGGACATTTCATTAACATGTTTGGCTTACCTTGGTGCATTGTGCTATTAGATAGTTTTAGAAGTGCTTATAGATGAGTTTTAATGAAAGTTAGAACATCTCTTTGATGCATTCGATCCGTCTTGGTGCTCATGCTATTGGGTAGTCTTTATGCTTTATTTGTACCTAGTTCATCTCGATCAAGTGACAACTTATTGAGGAGCTTAAGGTGACTAAGAAATTAGTCTTAAACCCTTGACCACTATTATTACCCTTCTCTTGTTAGACCTTGTTTCTCCCCCTAATTGCCCTTTGTGAACCCAAAGACCTTAGCCTTCCATCAATTGAATACAATCCCATTTAGTTTAATTTAACTTGTTTGCATCTTAGTTTTAGATAAATCAACAACATCTTATTTTATTTGACTAAACTAAAGACTTAAACAAACCAAGTACCTAACCCCCGCCATCTTTGTGTTCGACACCCGAATAAATACTACTTTTATTTGGTTCTTTATAAATTGTTTTTGGTACCGGAAGTGACGGCAAAAAACCGGTTATCAACATCCGGTCTCAACAACTTGGCAATGTAAGAATAGCAGCTTCCCACAGCATCCGGGTCCCAATCTATCATCTCATCAAGCAGCTTTTTCCTAGACGGTGTAGCTTTATCAACACCTCCTCCTGGGTCGTCTATCCAGGCAGTTCCAGATTCCAGACTCAGAGCACCCATCTCGCCTCTCGGGTCTGTGAACTTGTCAAGACCTGTAAAAAGAGAAACAAAGCAATGTTCCTCCAATTCGCTCCGAGGATGGGGCAGAGGTGTTACAACAGCAGCGACAATATGTGACTCAGAAGGACTATCAGACGGTATATCAAAGGACTCTTTATGAGGGACATCCTCACATGGCGTGATGTGCATGGGTTCCTTAGGGTCATCAGACTTAGTAAAAACCAAGTCCTCCCCTCCGACCTGAAAGGTAAGTGTCCCAACCCCGACATCGATAATTGCACCAGTAGTGCACAAAAATGGTCTTCCCAAAATAACGGGAATGTTACGGTCCTCGGGTATATTTAAGACAATAAAATCTACGGGAATCAAGAAATTCCCGATCCTAACAGGTACATCATGTAGAGCTCCTTTGACCCGAACATAAGAATGGTCAGCTAGCTGAACAGTCGTTTTAGCGCGTGTGAACTTAGTCAACTCAAATTTCAAGGCAAGAGACAAAGGTAAAACACTAATACTAGCTCCTAGGTCACATAAGGCACTATCAATTGAATGGGTCCCTATTGAACATGGTATAAAAAAACGACCTGGGTCGACATTTTGGGGGGTCCCATTTCAAGAAGTGCACTACACTCTTGATCATAGCAACATTCATTACCGTCTTAACATCACTAATATCCTTCTTAGACCAATTAATTTGACCAATAAATTCAGAATAAGAGGGTACCTGGGCAATCATCGCTTCGTAGTGATCAGCGACATTAAGATCTCGGATACGGTCCAGGAATGCACGGTGTGGTAGCAATTATTGTGGATAAGGAACTTGAACAGAATAGGAGTTGACTATATGTTCCTTTTTATCATCATTAGAAATAGGCATTATTGACGTATCAGTGCTGTCCATAGCAAGGCAATTCGATCGAGGTATCACAGTACTCAATCGAGAGCTTTCTTCACTCATATTGCTCGATCGAGCGATCACGAGAGAATGTTCGATCCAGATTTTGTTCTTCAGCCGTGCTCGATCGAACAGACCTTGTGACTGTTCGATCGAGGTTCTCCTTCCCAGCAGTGATCGATCGGACATTATCTGAGTTTGTTCGATCATGGTGATCCCTTCCAGCTTCGTTCGATCGACCTATGTTAGTCACTCGATTGAGTGATTCCTCCTGTACAGGGTTTAAATCTTCGCATAAACTCTTGAAGTACGATAGGAATTCGTCATCCGAGTCATAGAAATCATTCTCAACATTGGGTGACACGGGTTAT
This sequence comes from Silene latifolia, assembly GCF_048544455.1. Lineage (NCBI taxonomy): Eukaryota > Viridiplantae > Streptophyta > Magnoliopsida > Caryophyllales > Caryophyllaceae > Silene > Silene latifolia. The sequence goes on along the minus strand of NC_133527.1, from coordinate 106,221,596 downwards.
TCATGAGACGGAATGGTGTCGGTGTTGATAGCATACACCGTCTCATATTCTTTGTTGGATTTAAATGACTAGTTGGTTCACCCAAGCCTGTAGCTTCTGTATACGGATGGCAAATTCCTCACCAAGTGCCCTTATCATTGACTTAACTTCTTCAGCCTCATCATTCCGATCAAGTGGGGGAATTGGTTGCGGTGAGAAAGAATAACAAGGCGGTGGATAGCCTTGTTGCAGAACCGGTTGTGGTCTAGGCCTCAGTGGAGGAGCAGCCTCATAGTGATTACCACAACCCCAAGATTCTTTCCTCTCCCAATTAGTAGATCTTTCAGTTTGAGCTTCAAACTGAGCAATAAGTCAAGAGACGGACGTCATCTTGGCAAAAGAATCGAAGGTACTCTAGCCTTCCCTTCGACAATCTCATTCTAAAATTTGTCTAATAGACCTGTAAGACCTATCAAAACATCACTAAAGAAAAAGGTAAGAACGGCCTCAAGGTACTCAGTCTTCCCTTGAGGCGAAAAACAGACAAAAATAAAACATATAAAAGCGTCGCCTCCCCGGCAACGGCGCCAAAATTTGATACGGTCGTTTTGTACCAAAAATAAATACCTAAGTTACTACTAACAGAAGTCAGCGGTAAGTAGGGTCGATCTCCACAGGGAGGCTAAGTTGCTAATTATCTGTTTAACTCAGTCTGTCAGGGTGTCACAAAAATGGGGGTTTTGATTGTTGAACTAAACTAATGAAAAGGTAAGAGAGGAATAAACGCAAGAAATTAACAAAAAGAGAAGGGAATATGCTAGGAGTCGGTCCACCGTGGCAGCTAAACTATCGGTATACTGAGGCGATTAGACTATTGATAAGAAGAGTTATGGTCGTCACCTTTCGGTCCTTAAACTGCCCTAGAGCGTAAATAGCTTAGCTTTCACCCTCACTACAATACCCTATTGTAATTAAGCAAGCCTTCCCTTCCAATCTTTCGATCCAGGTCGGGGTTAACTAAATTTATTGGTCTCCCGCATGCATTCATTCGACCAGATAACAATTAAATTGCCTAATACAATTCTTATCGCCAGATTAATCTATTCAAGTCAATTATAACATGTTGCTACCACGGCTTCCCTAATCCTAACATACTAAGGAAATTAGCTACACATGGCTCGGGGTACTACACTAGCAATTGCTAATCTAATAACATAAGACATGGCAACTAAAAGGAGAAACAATAAAAGCAATAAAAGAAAAAGGAAGAATAAAAGGGAAGAAATAAGTTACTGATTTAATGATCCGGAATTAAGAGAACAAGGTAAGTGTTTTGGAACAAATAAGAGAGGAGAAAAGAGAGTAGAGTAACGTGCAGTCCCCCCCTTTGTCTAACCTCCTGTTAGATTTATTTATAGCCTAAAAACATAAAACCTAATCTAAGCTTAACGTGAATTGAGGCCCAGTAGCTTGTAATTGTTCGATCGAACACTTAAGCCACTCGATCGAACAATCTCTTCGTCTGTTTACCCGATCGACCAAAAGCTAAAGCTCGATCAAACAGTTCTTCCGTCTGTTTACTCGATCGACCAAAAGATAAGGCTCGATCGAACAGTTCCTGGTTCCAGCTCGTGTTGGTCTTGTAATTTGGTCTTTGACTTGTCCTTTTAGCTCCCGAAACACCTTCACGCATCCCAAGACAGCTATATTTCCCGTTCCAAATCATCTCTTCTTCCAAATGCATGCTAAACGGACGGTAAATGGCATGAATCTACTACTTTATGGCTCATTCCTGCAAATAAGATAAAATAACCCAAAGTAGCATATTCGGGACATTTCGTAGCATAAAACCACGATAAAAGCATAGAAATACGTGCATAAAATAGGCTAAAAAGACTATACATTAGGCACGTATCAGGAGTAGTGCCAAAAATTGGAATCTCATTTTCCTTTTACTCTTATCAACATTTTAGGTGTGTAAGGCTAGTAGTGTAGGTTGCATTATTTATCATTTTATCACATAAAATAAAATTACCACAACCCACTAATACTCCCTCCATTTCGGTCCAACACACATAAAATAGACTACCATGTTATTTTGTCAAATTGTCATTTCTCACACAATATGTCACATGTAGTATATTACATGTTATTAATTAATTTAATGCATATTTATCAAATAAATATCATTTTATAAATTAATTAAATCACATACAACAAATTAACTAGTGATACTTGATCACATAAATAAAATGGGTCATATAATTATAATTCACAACATCTTGTAGTTATAATTAGCCATTCATTCTTATCTCAATTGTTTCACAAACAATGATCAATTTTAGTAATAAAGTATTTCAATTACTAAAATAAATCTTATTTAATCTCATTACAATAAGATATCAATATTCTCTCTCACAATTGAATTGTTCAATTTTAAGGAATTGATTAACTTGTATCATCATACAATTAATCAATTTGTCTATTAAGGGAATTGTCCTTTAGGTGTGACCTTAAGGGATCAACTAATCACCACCGTCAAACGACAGTAATGTCAAACTCTAGTTAGCCAATCATTACCGATTAATGATGATCAATTGACTATATAAATGAATCATCCCTTGCGTATTCTTAACTTGAGATTTAAGCACGTGATCACACTATTGTTGAGAACACATACTCCAACAGTGACGCCACTACGTTGGACGCGAGTCAAAGTTCGGTCAACACCGTCACGTTATAAATCAAGTCAGCACCGACGTACCACGCATGGTCATCCTCGTCTTGTTGAGTCTGATCTTTGTTCCGTCCTTTGTGTTGTCCGCATTCAGTCTTTGAGCCGTGTCGGATGGAGATGTAATGTGAGTCGTTTTTCTGCCTCAGAACCATGGCCCCGTCTTCTACTTCGTCCAACAATAACGACAACAGAGATGTTACAACTGCTCAGCTAGCTAGCCTGCTCACTGCTCTCAAGGTCACTCTAGACCGTGTCGAGACCCGTATCGACACCCTGGAAAACAAGGAAACTGGAGAACACAACACTCCGCCCTTGACTGAAACTGAGAAAAGGCTCAAACTCTTAGAAGAACAACTCCTAGCCCGGGGTAACAACATCCACCTCGAAAACAATCGAAGATTTGAACCCGTTGGGGATCAACTACCCGACAACTTTACATTGACTGATGTACCCAAATTCAAGGGAGTGGAGGACCCACTCAATCACATTCGAGCCTTCAAAGACTACATGGCCATAAAAGGGGTCAAACAGGAACTCTTCACCCGGATGTTTCCATCGTCCCTGGAACCGATCCCTCGCCAATGGTACTACTCCCTCGACCCGAAGAACCTCACTACCTGGGATGAGGTCGCAGTTGAATTTGCTAAGCAGTATGCCGACAATGTCGAGATTCAGGTCAACGCCCGTACTCTGGAGGTCCTCACTCAAAATGATAAGTAGGGATTCACGGAATTCCTAACCCGTTGGAGGAGAGTAAGCACTCAGTTGGTCAGCAAGCCAAGCAAGTCAACTTTGGTAGAGAAATTTGTCAACAATCTCCGCCCGGTATATGCTAACTTACTGAGATACCAAAACATCGAGACGTTCCAGGATCTGCAAATCCTTGGAACCCGCATCGAAGACGACCTCCGAAAGGGTGTCCTAGCCAAAACCACCGGTAGAGGCTACCAGGGATCTACATCAACCGGATCTCGCCCTTATGGTCAAACAAACAAAATTGACGAGGTCAACCTTCTTGAGCCAACCACGAAAAGAGCTGAGCGCCCTCAAAGAGTGTTCACCAACCTAGGGTCAACTTATGCAAGCGCCGTAAAAAGGCTTATGCACCAAAGGAAATTATAACCAATCGGACCCACTCCGGATCCATCTGAGGCTAAGAAGACCCGTTTCTGGAATCCTAATGCCTACTGCCAATACCACCGAGAGAAAGGTCATGACACGGAAACCTATTTTAAGCTCAAACACGTCATTCAAGACATGATCGAAAAAGGGGAATTACCTTTGCCTCCACCGACAAAACAAAACAACAAGACAAACCCTTTGGGAATCCATGTTATCCCTGATGACGAGCCAACCTTGGATAGCTCACACCTCATCTTACCAATTGATGATGAGGTGAATGCCATGGAGAAGGATACCTCAGACGGGGTATTTGTGTTCAGTGCCGCAACCATGCTTGCCATGTTCCAACAAGTTAAGGAGGTTATAGCCAGTCTCTCCGAAAGGATTACTCGACTTGACGACGCATACCGCCGATTGATTTTCAATCCTCCAACACCATGCCCGAGGGAGGGTCCTCCAAACATCCAAAACTACCCTCACCAAGAAGGATTTCTCCCGCAACCATTATGGCACGCACCCCACCATAATCAACCCCACAACAATCAACCCCACAATAATCACCCTCACAAAAATTACCCTCACAAGAACTTCCCTCACAAAAACTGCCCACCAAGGAATACCCCTCCGAGTTACTCTCGAGATCCCGAAGTCAATGGTATCGCTGAGGATGTTTATATAGTCCCAGGAAAGGGGAAATAGGCGAAAGAGATCGGTCATCTTACCCGGTCCTGACGCCCCTATCAAGACCCAAGCAACTCAACAGTCGTTCCAACAACGAATGACCATGTCGTCCCGGACACAGACACCCAACCAAGGGCTCTCGAAAATTCGATCTTCAAACAACTGCAGAAAGCAAAAGCCGAAATTTCAATTTGGCAACTGATTGCTACATCCTTCGAGCATCGGCAAGCTTTACCGCAAGGCTTGGCAAAACTGACTGTTCCCTCTACCTCCTCTCCTTAATAAGTGGTAGCACACATGACAAGGGATATCCCTGACTTGAGCAACCCGATCATCTTCTCTGATGAAGATATCCCTCCATTCGGAGCCAACCATAACCTGTCCCTATATATCACCGTGCAGTGCCTCAAAAAGAATGTGCCTATGGTCCTAGTGGATGACGGATCTGCGGTTAATGTCATTCCTCTCAAAACGGCTCATAAAATGGGTATCAAAGAAGCTGATTTGGTCCTAACCAATCAAGGAGTATGCGCCTATGACGGCACTCGTCGTAAAGTTGCGGGGCTAATCACTCTAACCGTTACAACCGGGGCTTTGGAAAGGCAAACCAATTTCCAGGTAGTCGACATCGACGCCTCCTTCAACATGCTTCTGGGACGCCCCTGGATCCACACCGTCAAGGCAGTTACCTTGACCCTTCATCAGAAAATCAGGGTCCCCTTTAACAGCAAGACGATCACAATTCCCACTTCCCTAATCAAAGTCGTCATGAAAAAGGGAATAGCCTCCCAAGCCATTGAGGAGGACGATAGCAAAATGTGAGGATTCCAAGCCGTGCATGCCCTAACCGACGAATCAACACCTTTTTATTGTGACCCATTTGCCAACCTCACAGTCAACCGCATTCTGATGCGCTAGGGTTACTTCCCGGGTCTACCCCTCAATCCGCTGAAGAGCAGCTTACCTCCCTTGAAACAGGCTAAGGTCCCCAACATCCCCTTCGGGTTAGGCTATGAACCTACCGATGAAGACATCCAGGAGATGAATCTCCTAATACGGAAGAGCAAGAAGCACGGAGTTATTCTCCGTCCCTATCATTTGACCCTCAATGGATACTTTGTCCCCGAAGGAGAGTCCGAGCTCTACCATGGCTTTCCGGAGCCGGTTTATGATTCTGTGGCCAAGGTCAGACACCCGTGGGTAGAAATCTTTTAAGACTGCTATTTCATCCCCGACAACACCAAAGCTGCATCAACCAAATTTGAGTCGACCCCATGCCTTGACAGACAAGCTGTCACCCTCCTATTCGGAAGGACAACATCAAGCACCTCAGATATGAGGACATCATCAACATTGCCCTAAAGGATAACCAGTTTGACCCCACCGCCTTAATCTCTGATACTGACCCAGAGAAAGCTACACAAGGCTGGAGGAAAACCGTCAAGTGGACCGATCGTCAAGGCCGCCTTCTCAAGATTACAACTGGAGAAGGCCCTATGTTCGAAGAGGGAAGTGAAGAAGAATCTGAATGTGAGTCGGAGTCAGAGTCTGTTTTAGCCCCTAGCGCTCCTGATGTCCCAGTCAGAGTCCTCTTCCCGCTGTTTTATCACAAACTTGTGGCTACTTCAGAGGCCGAGTCAACTAGGGTCATCCCCACTCTCATGGAAGGTAACAACCTAGAGCTTGTTCCAGGGGCCACCTCCTCTGCTGTGTCGCCTCTGACTGCCCATGAGATGTCTGTCCTATCCTAGCTTTTTACTCAACTCGACTTAATGAACGCTAAGTTTGCTTATGACTCGTCTCAATTTAACTGCAATGCAATTCTGAACGACTATGAGGAATTTGACTTGAGTGACTACCCACCTCACCTAGCCAAAGAACTTGACAAACGGGAAACCAGGACCCCCATCATTGAGGAGACTGAACCTATTGATGTAGGGACCAACAACACACCTCAAGAACTTAGGATAGGGACAACCCTTGACCCTTTGGAAAGACAACAGTTCATTGACCTCCTACACGAATACAAGGACCTATTCGCCTGGTCCTACAGAGACATGCATGGGATCGACAGGGAGAATGCGGAGCACAGGATACCCATTAAGCGCGGAGCTAAACCCGTATTGCAAAAGTTGCGCCTTGAATGGGCCTTGAAAATCAAAGAAGAAGTGGATAAACAGTTCAAGGCCGGGTTCATCAAAGTGGCTGAATACTCTGACTGGGTGGCCAACATTGTTCCTGTACCCAAGAAAGACGGAAGAATCCGGGTTTGCGTCGACTTTAGGGATCTGAACAAAGCAAGTCCAAAAGACGACTTCCCTTTGCCACATGTTGACATCCTGGTGGACAATACCGCTGAGCATGCTCTCCTATCATTCATGGACGGGTATGGTGGGTACAACCAGATCAAAATGGTTGAGGAAGACATGCACAAGACTGCATTCACTACACAGTGGGGTACATACTGCTATACGGTCATGCCTTTCGGCCTCATCAACGCCGGAGCCACCTATCAAAGAACCGCTACCACTCTCCTACATGATCTGATGCACAAGGAGTTAGAGGTATATGTCGATTACATGATCGTCAAATCAAAAGAAAGGGATGGACACATCTACCCCCTTCGAAAATTCTTCGCTCGTCTGCGGAAATACAACATGAGACTGAATCTTCAGAAAATCGCATTCGGGGTCACCTCCAGAAAGCTCTTGGGACATGTCGTAAACAAAAGAGGCATTGAGATTGATCCAACCAAAATCAAAGCCCTTCAACAAATGCCTCAGCCTAAGAACGAGAAGGAGATTCGGGGATTTCTCGGTCAGGTTCAATACATCAGCCGCTTTATAGCCAAGCTCACCATGATTTGTGAACCAATCTTCAAGAAGCTTCGTGCCTCCGATCACATCGATTGGGATGACGACTGTCAAAAGGCCTTCGACAGGATAAAGGAAATCCTATCCAAACCTCCTGTCCTCATGTCACCTCAACAAGGAATTCCCTTATCCATATACCTGACTGTCACTGACACAGCCATGGGAGCAATGCTAACACAAACAGTCGACGGCGAAGAACGAGCCATCTACTACATCAGCAAAAAGTTCATCGAGTATGAGACAAGGTACACCCAACTGGAAAAGACATGCCTTGCCCTAGTATGGTCAACAAAGAAGCTGCGGCACTACATGCTCAGCTACACGGTTCACATCTACTCCAAGATGGACTCGGTCAAATAAATCTTCGAAAAACCCGTACTAAACGAAAGGCTGTCTAGATAGACACTCATGCTATCTGAATATGATCTCAAGTTCATACCCCTCAAGGTTATCAAGGGAAGGGCAGTCGCCGATTTCCTAACCGAGAATCCCGTCAACGAGGATCCAACGACCGACATATGGTCACTCCCTGATGAAGATATCCTTTGTGCCGACACCGATGCATGGTACCTATACGTCGATGGTGCATCTAATCTGAGAGCCTTTAGGGTAGGAATCCTTCCAATATCACCAGAGGGAGAACATGTTCCGATCTCGGTCAAACTATCCTTCGTCGTCACCAACAATGCCGCCGAATATAAAGCATGCCTCATCGGCCTACAAGCAGCCATAACGCTTGGCATAAAGAAACTAAGGGTCCACGACGATTCCTCACTCATCATCAATCAGGTGTCCGTATCATGGAAAATCCGAAGCGACAACTTAGCACCCTACCGAGCACAAATCAATCAAGAGGCCGAGGTCTTCGACCAAGTCGACTACTTCCACTTACCACGAGAGGAAAATCAATTTGCAGATGCCCTGGCAAAACTTGCCGCGCTCGTCAACATACCTGACGACATGACATCGATGCCCCTATGTGTCGAGAGAAGGAGCGAGCCAGCTCACATTTGCGCCATCAACGACGAGGAAAACCATGATGAACCTTTGGTACCAAGCCATCCTCAACTACAAAACCAAAAACGAATTCCCTCCCAACTCTGATACAAGAGGACAAAGAGCCATCCGTTTACTTGCGTCACAATTCGTTATAAACCAAGAACAATTATACAAGAGAACACCCCAAGGAATTCTCCTCCTTTGCATTGACCATCACAAAGCCAAAAACGTCATGGGAGAGGTCCACAGCGGAGAATGTGGCCCTCAGATGAGTGCAATGATTCTAACGCAAAAAATCATGCGATTAGGCTACTACTGGACCACCATGGAAGCCGATTGCCGCAACTACGTCAAACATTGCAACAATATCCAAATCTTCGCCAACATACAACACATACCACCATCCCTTTTATACACCATGAAATCACCCTGGCCTTTCTCGACCTGGGGCATCGACATCATCGGGAAAGTTAACCCGATAGGCACCAAAGGGCATTGCTTCGTCCTCATCGCCATCGACTATTTCACCAAATGGGTGGAAGCTCAATCATATGCAGTCTTGACCGCCAAACAAGTGGCCAAGTTCATCCAGGACAACATCATCTGCAGATATGGGGTACCCCATGAAATCATCAGCGATCAAGGCTCTCAATTCTGGGCGGAAACACAAGCCTTACTGGACAAATACAAGATCAAACGACATCGATCGTCCCCCTACCGTCCCCAAACCAACGGAGTGGTGGAGGCAGCAAACAAAACTCTTGTAACCATTATCAAGAAAATACAAGATAATTACCGCGATTGGCCGAGTAAACTCCCATTCGCACTCTAGGGATACCGAACCTCCATTCGAAAACCAACAGGAGCCACACCCTTCTACCTAGCATACGGTATGGAGGTGGTTCAGCCAGTAGAATTAGAGGTCCCATCTCCACACATCCTACCGGAGAGTCAAGTTCCTGAGGCGGAATGGACCCGTCGAAGGTTCGGACAACTTGCGCTTCTAGACGAACGGCGACTCAACGCCTTGCACAACGTCCAGCTATACCAATGACATATACAACGGGCATTCAACAAAAAGGTTAAACCCATGAACATCAAAGAAGGCGACTTTGTCCTCAAGTCGGTTCGAGCACCATAACTCGTCGATCCGAGGGGGAAATTCAAAACCTTTGCCCTTTCCCTCGGGGTACATCTTCTCCTTGTTCTTCTTGTTGGCGAGCCTAGCATGAGCTTTGATACCCGTCGTTGTGTGTACCAAAAATAATACTTATAATTTCCTATTAAGACTAACCTAGGCTAGTAGTAACAGGGTCGAACCACAAGGAGGCAGATGTAAATTCTAGTTGATTTATATTCAGTCTAAGGTAACAATTGTGGGGGTTGATTTGAGTTGGTCTACAGCTAAGAGTAAGTAAAGACAATAAACTGAAAATATGGTTTAAACAGATAAATAAGGGGTACTAGGATGTTCGGTTCGTTAAAGCTTCGGCGGCAGCATACTAAACAGATCTAAATCGAACACAAGTGAGGCGGGAAACAAGAGGTCCTTTCAGTCCACTCTTAACAGATAGCATCTTTCGATCTCGCTATAGGTCCCTAATATCACTATTACTGACTCTCGTCCTGAAAAGTGACTAACGGTCTAAACTATACTTATCTTTCGATCTCAGCACAGTTTAGTCGATTTAACTGATGGTCTAACAACTTCCCCTATCTTTCGATCTACTGGGTCAGTCACAAATTAGGTATCTAACTGGTCGCATGCATTCGATTCATTAAATACAACATTAAAATCAATCAAAACGAAGGGTAACCTCACGAGGTCAGTCGATCGACCGATGATGTCAGTCGATCGACTGACACGCGAATCAGACCGTGTTCAATACTTTGCCGCCTACGCTAAAATTCGCCTACATCCTAGCACAAACTATTTAGCTACTCATGCTAAGGGTAAAAACAATAACTTTAATAATGAAATTAACTAATGGATTCATGCTTGAAACGACAAAGAGAACAATTAACATAAACAATAAATTGGCTGCGGGAATTAACCAGCAATTCTATACTAATGACGAAATAAGTAATAATCTGGAAATTAGAACAGAAGGAATACCGAATTTCGCAGAAGGAATGTAACGGAGTGATTGAAAGCACAACGGAAATCCAATGCAAATTAATATCCCAAACCCTAATTAGTAAACTAAAACTCAATGTAAATTTCTGATAATAAAGCTTGATGCCAAACTAGGTATTCTCAGTTACGTTATATAGAAAGTATACGTAACAATTATTCCAAAACCTAAATTTAATGGGCTTCAAGTTCCTCGGTCTTTTAATTCACGTCTGGAACAGCAGTGTGGTCGATCGACTAAGGTAGGTGGTCGATCGACTAAGGTAGCATTGAACAGTAGCTTCTGTAACCCGATAGTTGGTCGATCGACTAAAGGAGGTGGTCGATCGACTGCTTGAGCTGCTACTTGACTTCTATAAACTCGTGGATTTGTCTTTTGGGCCTTGAAATGCGCACCAAACTCGTTCACATGCAATGCAGGATACTCGGGGACGGATTTAGCTCGATTTCCATTGGATTCTTCACGTTTCTGCAATAATGTACAAAAATACGGAAGTAGACGGAAATAGGGAGAAATGCAGCATAAACTACATGAATGAGCTCTGAAATGCGTGTAAAATGGGATGTAAAACATCATATAAAAGACACGAATCAAACTTCCCCAAACCAAACCCTTGCTTGTCCCCAAGCAAGAACTAGACTCGATCTAATGTCCTAATGGAACGAGTTCAATCTCAGAGCGAAATGCAACAGGTAAAGCCTAAACCAATTAATGCACAACCAACAATCAACTAGCAAATGAATCATGCAAACGAGTTATGAAGCCGTCAAAAACCGCTGAACCGTCAACTGCAGAGATTTATCAAATTGGACTCTCACGGGTCGCTCAAATCACTCAATAAGTACAGGTGAATATATGTAAGATAGAAAGAATTAATTTTGTAGTGACTCTCACCTAACTACGACCTATGAAGACATGCCAGCAATAAAATATGAAAATGATCTCTATGACCGTACATATGCATTCCAACCAAACAGATGACCAATGACACATGTCGAGGTATATATGGGATATGTGAGGTATGGGTAAGAAGAGGCAAAACGTTTATTGACACGGCTATCGCAACCCTATCAAAGATAAACCTAACGGTCTCAACTAAAATGTAGTAGCGGCAGTCGAGTATCGAATCCACAGGGAGGTAACGCAACTAAGCTGTCTATTTCTAATCCTATGGTAACAAATGGGGGGGTTGATTAAATTTGATTCTAAACTAGGAGTAAATAAGCGGTAAAACACGATTTAACTATCAAGAAGAGAGGGACATGTCGGGAATTCGGTTCACTACGGTAGTTCAACAACTTAGCAGTAAATGACTCAGACGAACTAATGCGAGACGGATATTAGAAGGTCCTTTCGGTCCACTTCCCACCCTAAAATACCACTAACTTAACTTTCGTCCTCATTAGGGTAGTCTACTGTTTATAGCAGGCCTATTTAGTCCAATCTTTCGATCCAGGATTAATTGTAGCCAGTTTAATGGGTGACATAGAAGCGTGCACTCAACTAGGTCGGGAATTACAGTTAAATTGCTATAGTGACAGAGTCTCTCAATCAATTCGTCCAATTCATTCACTACGTCGTCATTATTCTACCGCAGATTCCCTAATCCCAACATGAAGGGAGTTTAGCTACTCATGTCGATTGTTAAACTAACAGCACATAAATTTCCAGCAGAAGGCATAATGAAATAATAATAATAAAACGCAATAACGGAAATTAGGGCAAGGAGAAAAGATAACAAATACGAGAATTTAAAGCAACAAGTAATTCTTATTAATAAGGAGAAAGAAGGAATTACAATCCAAGCAAATTCCGGCGTAAAGACACGAAATCCAATGAAGAAATTCCGGAAACAAGAGTAGCAGTCGAAGGTTTAAGCAACGTAACAATGTTTTACTGTGAAGGATAGTAAAAAGATAGATGAAAAAGATAACTAATAACCTAGTAAAACATAGGTTATATAGCCAAACAACTTAAGAGTTTATGCGGAAAAGTAAAACATGGACTAATTAAAGCCCATAGTGTCGGAAGCCTCTCGATCGAGTGGGTTAAACCACTCGATCGACCATCATCTCAAAGAGAAGTCCCTCGATCGACCAAAGCGGGTTACTCGATCGAGGACTTGGTCATGTGCAGCTTACTCGATCGAGTAAGGAATAGCTCGATCGAGCCTCAGGGAGCCTAGGAACCACTCGATCGACCACCAAACAGCTCGATCAAGCACTTGTATCTTCAATTCAGCTCACGTCTCCACCCAAGTGCCTCGTAGTGCGTGCAATGATGCTTTCAAGCGCGGTACTCTACTCTGGGACAACTCCGTCTCCTCTAAATGCATGCAAAAAGGACGGAAAAGAATATGGTTCCACTACTTTCGCGATCATTCCTACAAAAAGGACCAAATACACCAAAGTAGCCAATTCGGGGCAAAATACTATAAAAACAGTATAGAAATGCATAAAAATACGTGCTGAAATAGGCCAAAAAGACTATACATTAGGCACGTATCATTTATGGTAAAGTGGAGGTACAGGTGATCAAGCTAGTACCAAAACGGAACCAAATGGTAACATCCAACTTCTTGCTCATAATAAAACGAAACGGTGCTATAGTAAGCACAAAACTCACAATCTCCAAAATACTAAATCAATAAACTCCCCATAGGATATGAATGAATCATGGGAGAAAAAATCGCCAAATAATAAAGACTGAATCGTGCGAATTGATTTTTCCTTTTTCTTTCTTTCGAACTCCAGTCGATCGACTATAAATGGCAGTCGATCAACTGCTTCTACAGTACATAACTCTTCTCTTTTTTCTCTTTTTCGAATTATTTTTCTTCTTTTCTTTTTCTTTCTTTTTCTTTTCATTTCTTTTATTTTCATCTCATTTCCCAACCATCATCTCAAACATGAGCATATGCCACCAAAAACGAGTAACAATCCCAAAAACCAAACTACTAGCTTGACCAAGGCAGGCTAAATGTAGGATGTAGTATATGGGACAAAAAGGGATATTTTTGGCAGTGTGGAGTTTATGGGTAAAGTAAGAAAAGGGGACCTCTACCACATGTGTCAACAAACCGCAAACCGAACACATACAGGTATTAAGTAGATCAAGTTCATATTTATGCAAATTAAGGAAACATGTCTCATAAGGAGTACTACTCACATTCCTAGATAAACCGGTCATGAATGTCACCAGTTATAGGCTCTAAATCTCGGAAATATGATGTAGCTTGCCAATTTTCAAAGTCAAGTTTCGAGTTCACCGATAATTTAACGAAAACTCGTAGGTATGCACTTATACGATTCTACTAATAACATGTTAATCAAGCAAGGCTCAGGCAAAACAGGTGCAAGTGAAAAATCATCATGGAAATACTACCGTTTCCGACTCGACCTATATGCTAAAATAAACGTGCATTTTATGGAAATTTTTGAAATTTTTCAATTTTTTTTTTTGAATTTTGTATAAATGGATGAAATGAAATAAAACAAAGCAAAACAAAATTAAACGTGAATGCAAACAAATGATATGCGATGCAAAACCCTTCCCCAAACCAAATCGCACAATGTCCCCATTGTGCAAAATCATATAATAACGAAAAGAGAAATGGGAATTTGCGAGAAAAGAAATAAAATATAATGACATGAAGTAAAGAAATCAGGAACTCACAAGACTTTAAGCGCATCAAGGGAAACCTCCCCAAACCAGCGTGAGCTATGAGGTTTCAGTAGCCAGCAGTGCCACCAATAAGTGCCTGAAAGACAGAAAATACCACGCATAAGACTGAGAAAAACAATTTCGAGGCGGTAAAATCATGCATAAATGAGAAAATAAAAGAAATAAGGAAATGGACGGAAAATAAAGTAGAGTAGAAAACTCCCTTAAGTCCGCAAATCGACCAAACACAGCAGGGGAGAGGTCGTGAATAGGTACAGCAGTGTCTTCGGTCGATCGACAAAAAGGGGTAGTCGATCGACTAGATGAACAGGAACAGAAGCTCCTTGGAAGCGCAACTTAGTCGATCGACCAATGAAGCCAGTCGATCGCCTGAAAGTACTGCTGTACTCCTTACTCCTTCGTATTTGCTCAATAACTTGAGCTAGTGAGCTCTAAAACCCTGCAAATGCACAATAATACGCGCCCAAAAATTGCGCAAAACCCAGAAATAAGTCGAAAGTACTTAAAAATCCTAAGCAAATAAAATAAAAGCGAAGTTTCGCGCACACAAAAGCGATAAAATCGTCTTAACAAAAGCAAATAAAATGAAGTTTATAACGAGCTCGATCAACTAATAGTTGATCAAGAAGGACCACGGTATGGCCCATTTCGTCGGCACGGCTACTAGAGGTAGCCTCAATGGTGCTTATCTGAGCGGCTGCACCCTTCTTAGCTTCCACATCCGTATGGCTCAACGGATCAACATTCTCATAATCTCCCCAGTCAAGGATCTCTTCGGGCTCGTCAAAATCCAGATCAGACTTTCTGGCTTTAACTGGCTCGTCATTAACTATCTTATCAATTCCATAGCTCAAGCAACCAAGGCCTCCTCTTTGAATGATCGGCTTCTTTACAGCTGGCACAACTTGCAGCACTTCCTTCCCCAAACCAGCTCCTGCATTATCTAAAACAACAGATTCTTCCTCCTTTTTGCTCCCAATTTGGAGCGGAGGGGTTAGCACAGGAGTAGTAATAGAGACAGGTAAGTCAGGAAGCACAAAGTACGATTTCTTTTCAGAAACCGTGTTACAAGTCACCGGCCACATGGGGTCCTTTTTCTTAGCCGGTTGGGCAAAGACAATAGAATGCTTTCCCACTTTGAAAGTCAAGGTTCCTAGACCGACATCTATGACTGCACCAGCAGTGTGCAGAAATGGCCTACCCAAAATAATGGGTATGTGAGCATCCTCAGGCATGTCAAGTACAACGAAGTCAATGGGGAAGAAAAACTTCCTTATTTGGACTGGTATGTCCTCCAAGACCCCTATTGGCTGGACCGCAGATCGGTCAGCCATCTGTACTGTCATATCGGTAATAGCAAACCTGGTCAATTTAAGCTTCCTAGCTAGACTCAAGGGCATGACGCTTATACTAGCTCCTAAGTCCATAATGCCTTCTCAATAGAGAAGGTACCTATTTTGCAAGGGACAGAAAAGCTACCCGGGTCCTCTAGCTTATGGGGTGCAGTGTGAGACAAGTAGGAGCAAGACTCTTTAGTTAACGCAACAGTGTGAACATGTTCAAGAGATTTTTTCTTTGATAATAACTGTTTCATAAATTTAGTGTATGCTGGCACTTGGTTAACTAACTCAAGGAAGGGTACCTGAACATTCAAGCTACGAATAACTTTCTCAAACTTACTGAAAGATACTTGTTCCTTCGTCGGCACTAGTCTCTCCGGATAGGGGGCTGTAAGAAGTACCTTAGCCCTCTCCTCTAAGTTGCGCATGCCGGCATCCGTGGACTTAGGCTGGAAGTCCACTGCTTTCTCCTTGTTGAAACTTGAACCCTCCTCAGACCGTCTCAAATGTGAGCCATTAACCGTCATTGGGTAAAAGTTCGGAACCGGGACGGACCCATCAAAGACTGGTCTGGTCCTAACACCTTCGGGGGCTGTCGTGCCCCGAAACAAATGGTCTCTCAAGTTATCGGGCATTGGAGGACGAAATTCCTCGCTATCAGCAGTAGCCTTGGTCGATCAACCACCGTCCTCGTCGATCGATCACCGTTGTGCACGATTCGAAGCTCTCAGTAACCCGTATGTCGGTCGATCGACCGAGTGTATCGATCGATCGATCGATATACATGGTAGACTTGCTTTCTTTGATTTATTCGTTGAAGCTTTCTTTTGACTTGTTTCCGGCTCATCTTTTTCAACAGCGTCCTCGACCATGGCAGGACCATCAAGGGTGGACCCACTCCTCAAAGTGATGGCATTTAAGGTCTCCTTTTGGTCAGTTTGGGTCGGCAAGTGTCCTGGAGCTCGAGTGTTACTTTTGCTAGCCAATTGAGCAATTTGGCTCTCTAGTAGCTTCATCCCGGCCTCTCTTGCTTGGGACTCCTTTGGCAACAAGTTTTTAAGCTCGGAAAATTCAGAATTCTGCGATTGTTGCTGCTGTGGCACATAGGGAGGTTTTTGATATTGTTGTTGCTTTTGATGAGGAGGCACATAAGGTTGCTGCTGCGGCGGAGGTTGAGTTGGGTTTAGGACATTTTGGCTCCTCCAACTCAAGTTTGGATGGGTATTCGGCTCATAGTAGGTGTTGGTCTGCCTATAGTGTTGAAAGGCAGCACAAGACTCAAAGGGACTAGGGCAGTTCTTCGAAACGTGTCCCTCAGCTCCACACCTTTCACAGACGAAAGGACCGTCTGACACAGCATTTACTTGGTACATCCCACCTTTAGAAACTCCTCCTAGTTCATACTTGTCAAATCTTGCAGTAAGAGTCTCAAGCGCAGCAACAGAGGAAGATTCAGCAGCTCTCCTCTGGTTCCCTCTGGAATTTCCATACTCAGCCTTGTGGGTGGCTAGATCGTTAATGATCTTCCACCCCTTGGTTTCTCCCAAATTGTCAGCAAATCGGCTATTGGCTGCAGCATCCAAAATGGCCCTCTGATCGTCGTACAACCCATTGTAGAAATGATTGCACAAGCTCCACTTTTCGAACCCATGGTGCGGTATGGTTCGCACCAGCTTCGTAAATCGGACCCATGCCTCGTGGAAATTCTCATCTGGCCCTTGTTTGAAACTTGTGATTTGGGCTCTAATAGCAATTGTCTTTAAAGCAGAAAAGTACTTCTTGTAGAATGCTAATGCCAAGGAATTCCAATCAGTAATCCCATGAACGGCTCGGTCCAGACCTCTATACCACTCCCTTGCAGCATCACGAAGGGAAAAGATGAACATGGTCTCCTTGATCTGGTCCTGGGTCACACCGGTGGGTGGGGGTATGGAGCAGCAGTAGTCAATAAAGGTCTCCATATGCTTAGCTGCATCTTCATTTGCAGCTCCCCCGAACTAGTTTCTCTCACCCATATTGATGTAAGAAGGCTTTGGTTCGAACTTCCTGGCATCTCCTGGTAATTCGAACCCCTTATATAAGTTTTCAGCTGACGGCTCAGAATGACTAGCTATACTTGCTTCCTCGGCCATGTCTGAAATTTCTGGAGAAGTAACTGTCTCGGCTGAAGAAGTGGAAACGGGCGAAGACGGTGGATTTTCCTCAAACATCTCGTTCTCGTAAAAGCTAGAACGAGAACTAGGCTCTTCCTCTAACTGTTGTTCTTGAAATAATCTCCTCTTAACGTGCAAGGATCTTTCAATCTCGGGATCGAATGGTAGTAGTGGACCACCCTGCGACCTGCGCATAAGAAGAAACTACAACAAAAAATAAGAAAAGTTTAAGGAACGGATGTTCCTTAAACTAAGAAAGACTAAAATTAAAACAACTAAAATTAGAACTATTGCCTCCCCGGCAACGGCGCCAAAATTTGATACCCGTCATTGTGTGGACCAAAAATAATATTTATAATTTCCTATTAAGACTAACCTAGGCTAGTGGTAACAGGGTCGAACCACAAGGAGGCAGATGTAAATTCTAGTTGATTTATATTCAGTCTAAGGTAACAATTGTGGGGGTTGATTTGAGTTGGTCTACAGCTAAGAGTAAGTAAAGACAATAAACTGAAAAGATGGTTTAAACAGATAAAGAAGGGGTACTAGGATGTTCGGTTCGTTAAAGCTTCGGCGGCAGCATACTAAACAGATCTAAATCGAACACAAGTGAGGCGGGAAACAAGAGGTCCTTTCAGTCCACACTTAACAGATAGCATCTTTCGATCTCGCTATAGGTCCCTAATATCACTATTACTGACTCTCGTCCTGAAAAGTGACTAACGGTCTAAACTATACCTATCTTTCGATCTCAGCACAGTTTAGTCAATTTAATTGATGGTCTAACAACTTCCCCTATCTTTCGATCTAATGGGTCAGTCACAAATTAGGTATCTAACTGGTCGCATGCATTCGATTCATTAAATACAACATTAAAATCAATCAAAACGAAGGGTAACCTCACGAGGTCAGTCGATCGACCGATGATGCCAGTCGATCGACTGACACGCGAATCAGACCGTGTTCAATACTTTGCCGCCTACGCTAAAATTCGCCTACATCCTAGCACAAACTATTTAGCTACTCATGCTAAGGGTAAAAACAATAACTTTAATAATGAAATTAACTAATGGATTCATGCTTAAAACGACAAAGAGAACAATTAACATAAACAATAAATTGGCTGCGGGAATTAACCAGCAATTCTATACTAATGACGAAATAAGTAATAATCTGGAAATTAGAACAGAAGGAATACCGAATTTCGCAGAAGGAATGTAACGGAGTGATTGAAAGCACAACGGAAATCCAATGCAAGTTAATATCCCAAACCCTAATTAGTAAACTAAAACTCAATGTAAATTTCTGATAATAAAGCTTGATGCCAAACTAGGTATTCTCAGTTACGTTATATAGAAAGTATACGTAACAATTATTCCAAAACCTAAACTTAATGGGCTTCAAGTTCCTCGGTCTTTTAATTCACGTCTGGAACAGCAGTGTGGTCGATCGACTAAGGTAGGTGGTCGATCGACTAAGGTAGCATTGAACAGTAGCTTCTGTGAAGGATAGTAAAAAGATAGATGAAAAAGATAACTAATAACCTAGTAAAACATAGGTTATATAGCCAAACAACTTAAGAGTTTATGCAGAAAAGTAAAACATGGACTAATTAAAGCCCATAGTGTTGGAAGCCTCTCGATCGAGTGGGTTAAACCACTCGATCGACCATCATCTCAGCAGAAGTCCCTCGATCGACCAGCAGGTTATTCGATCGAGGACTTGGTCATGTGCAGCTTACTCGATCGAGTAAGGAATAGCTCGATCGAGCATCAGGGAGCCTAGGAACCACTCGATCGACCACCAAACAGCTCGATCAAGCACTTGTATCTTCAATTCAGCTCACGTCTCCACCCAAGTGCCTCGTAGTGCGTGCAATGATGCTTTCAAGCGCGGTACTCTACTCTGGGACAACTCCGTCTCCTCTAAATGCATGCAAAAAGGACGGAAAAGAATATGGTTCCACTACTTTCGCGATCATTCCTACAAAAAGGACCAAATACACCAAAGTAGCCAATTCGGGGCAAAATACTATAAAAACAGTATAGAAATGCATAGAAATACGTGCTGAAATAGGCCAAAAAGACTATACATTAGGCACGTATCAAATCTCCCCAAACCAAACCTTTACTCGCCCTCGAGTAAACTCAAAACTAAACTAATGGAACGGAAATGATAACTCAGAGCTAGCTCAACTTGTCTACTTGAACCGATTTAATGCAAAGAAATCAACAGATTAAAGCTAGGCGGTCAATACGCAAACGAATTATAAGTCGTTCGTAAATAAAGCCGACCTATCGACCTTGCAAGACCAACAAATCGGACTCTCACGTGGTCACTCTTCTCTCATGAAGCAAAGGGCAAATGTTATATGTAAAAGAGAGAAGAAAAAGACAGTCACTCACCTAACTGCGACCTACATAGCATGCATGCAACAAAAATGAAAGACAATTCAAGTACTAATGCACACACTCCAACCAATAATGTCCGTCACAGCCGAGGGTTTGCAAATAATATGAGAATAGTGAGGTTCAGGTGAGAAAAGGCAAAACAAGTTATGGAAATGTGGGGGTAAAAGCGTCAAGCTAGTTCCTAACAGGACCATAATAAACCATCCGGATCTCAAACTGTCTGAAAAACTAAGTACTAGTGCCCTTCACTTGGCACAAAACTCACTAGACTCAAAGCACAATCTCCTCAAAAAATATAGGATAGAACGGAGGAGTCAAACGGTCACAAAGTTCCCTTTTTTAAACACATCGTCTGAAACAACTAACTGAAACAACCAACCCTCTTGTCGATTGTACATCTTCGAACATCTTCTCAACTCTGACAAGAGGGGACAACTTTTTTCACAATAAAATTTTTCTTTCTTTTTCTTTTCGTTCCAGCTCTCTTTTTTTTCTGTTTTTCATTTTTTTTTTCATTTTCTTTTTTTCTTTCGTCTTTCACGTTCTCTTTTTTTTTCTTTTTTTTCAATACTTTTTTTTTTCTTTCCTCCTTCCTTAATCCATACACCAACTCCAACAAGAATTACGGACCAAACTGCAATGGAAGACATACCACAAAAGACACACTAACTAGCTTGACTAGGCAGGCTTAGTTTGGAGAGTAGCTAATGGGTCAAAAAGGCAAGTTTTGGTCAATGTGGAGCTAAATGGGTGAAAGATGTAAAGAAAGGGGAATTTGCAAGACCCTCCCTGCATGTGACACCAACCACAAACCCGAATATGTGCATTTGACGAGAAATTGAATGTCATAAATGTGCAAATGAGATGAACATGCTATGCAAGGAGTACTACTCTCAAAATTCCTAATGAGCTGGTCATGAATGTCACCAGTTATGGCTCTAAAACTCAGAATTTTTTAAGTAGTTTGCCAGTTTATCAGGTCAAGTCTAGACAGTCAGCTGTTATTTGAACAGAAATTCGTAGATTATGCGTATGACAAGGCTAAAAACTATCAATAAAAGTGCAAGGCTCAAGTAATATGACAAGCTATAGTGCAATTTCATCACGGAAATCTACCGTTCCGACTCAACCTAAATGCAAAAATAAACGTGAAATTTTTTTGAATTTTGACATTTTCTAATTTTTTGGATTTTTGATTTTTATGAAAATAAACAACAAATGCAAACTGAAAAATTAAACGTGAATGCAAAACAAATGCAGATGCAGACTCGAAAGGATGCAATACCCTCCCCAAACCAAAACGGACAACGCCCTCGTTGTCCTCCAGCATACACCAGCAGAAAAAATGGGGGATGGGGGTATACAACCAACAAAAGAAAAATAATTAAAGGAGACAAAAATGAAAAGAGTAATGTACATACAAAAGCGAACTTCCCCAAACCAGACTGAAAACTGGGGAAGTGAGTAGACCAGTAGCTACTCGTCGTCGGCACCGCCGTCTCCTGTACTCGACTCAACAAAACGGTCTCCCCAAACCAGCAACAAACAAGGGGGAGACTCGTCGTCATCTCTCAGCCGATCCTCCGGACCGGAGTGCACGAACGGAGGGTCACTCTCCTCCTCTCTCGGCGGCTCATTTGTGCCGCCGCTCGCCCGAACCGCACCTCTCGTGCTACCGTTGTCTCCTCCGGCTCCTCCTCCGAGTCGAAGGTAGTGGAGGGTACCCGTCCGCCGGGTATCGGTAGAAGGAGGGATGCGGCCACCCTCTCGGAATCGGTCGCCGGGCTCGGATATGGAACTCGTAGAGCGGGAATACAGCCAAAGCCATATCCCGTCTCATCTCAGTAATGTACCTGCACATATCCGAAAGCACGGCATCACGACGCCCTTGGTCCATGACCTCGGGCGCCTCTAAGACAGGAGGGCAGACAAAATTGGCCGGAAAGGCCGGATCAGAAGGAGGTGGAGTGAGTGAAGGTGTAGGTGTGGGAGTCTGTGTGGGTCGGTCTCGAGTCCGAGACTCGGGTCTGCGTCGAGCCGAGTCCGAGAGCTAGAAGATGCTCCGCCTCGCGCTTCCTCTTCCTAGAAGAAGAAGGAGGGGTAAGTGTAAGGTGGTAGGTGGGTGTAGGTGGCCTCGCTCCCTCAGCAGCAGTAGGGAGCGGTAAAAGTGGCGGAAGGGTAGAGCACGGCAAGGTAACAGACGTGGAACCACAAATCTTCCACGTCCTCGCGCTCCCCTTCGCCTTTGGGAACCAGGCGAAGTCGGTCATGGCTCCCAGGTCAAGGTAAGCCTCCCTATCGGGTGCAATAAGTGAAGGGTCAGTGGGGTAAAGGTGGCGGGCAATCCTAGTCACTAGCCCGCCGCAGACAACAGCGGTCTTGACCCGAGTCCCAATTCCGTTCCAATGCTGAGCTACCAGATAGGCAATGTTTAGAACAAACGGGGTACCGGAGTCAATGTTGAGGTACCCCGCGAGAATCGCTAGCTCAGTGTTGGTCACGTTATTGGGCTCAGGTCGCCCAAAGATGGTCTCTCCTATCGACGCAAGTAGTAACGGGGGCGGGTAAGTGAACGTGAGCTCCCTTCCGTGAAGGGAAGGGGGTGAGAAAGTGCGGCCCAAAGTGGTGAAGGAGGTCTCGAGGTGGGTCGGTGGGACCGTCACTAACTAAGCCTAAAACCTGCCCAAACTTGGCCAAAGTCCAGTGGTGTGACTCGTTGCGGAGTCGAAAGTGAATGCAAGAGCTGGAGTGGTCAGCATCATAAGAGTCGGTGTCAAAGGAATAGGAGCTAAAGAACTCGTACGTAGGGGTACGAATAATGGCTTCCTGCATGGTGATCAGACCCGACATACCCGTCCCGTTCAACAAACTACAGACCTCCTCATAAATTCCTAAGGTCTCTAGGTCGGTCCGTGCAAGGAAACGGGTGGAGGAGAGAGGGCAACGAAGTAAAGCGGCTAACCGAGTCCGGTGAGCCGCGGAATTAAAACGTACCGTGGGCATCCGCTGTAAAGGTGTGACGTCGCCCTCCCCTGTAGCTGTAGATGTAGCCCCTGATGGGCTGGAGGTGATGGCTAACCGGCTAGCCTGCTGATGTGGCCTCGGTGGTGCCATGCCAGGAGACGGAAAACGAGGGATGAATCCTCGTTCCAGCATGGTCAAAGGTCTGGTAAGGGCAGAAGTAGAAGCAAAAACTATAGTGGTTACCAGGGCGGAAGTAGTGGTGACAGCAGGGACCACTGACTCGCTCCCGGACGGGCTGGAGGACGTACTGGTAGAAGGCAGAGAACTCGCGTCCATACTGCAAAGTATCAAAGGGCATGAATAAGAGAAGATGCTGCTAACCGTGGTTAAAACAACCCGCTAACCAACATGTGACAACAAATATAAGGCCCTATCAGTCAAGAAATCCGACTTCCAGCATACAAAATCCAACAATCCTCAATAAATTCGAAAGGTAGCATGTGAGTGGTGGTAAAATGACAAAATAGTGACTGCTAAAGGAGACAAACACAGCATGAAAACCACATAAGGGAGCACGTAAGACTCCTAGCAGTCGAAAATTCCAACTCACAAAACAAGATTCCCAATGATTCACAGCATGTAATGGCGATAGGGGACGGAAAAACAGTTAACGGCAGTAACAAGTAGGCGATAACTGCAAATAACAAAGCATGGCAGCAAAACGACCGTCTAACAGTCGAAATTTTTCGACTGAGAAGCCCTAATCGCGGAATCTCGCGCAAAATTCGAATTAAACATGTACAACAGCGAGGAATTGCGGAAAGATCATCAACAAGCTATTTAAGGGTATATAAACACAATTAAATCGAAATAAAATCGACTAGACATGGATTTTCGAACCCTAATTCAAATCACCTCAAGAAATTCGAATTAAATGAAGAGAATATGCAAAGAGTGTGAAAGAAACACTTACTTGATGATGATTATCCTACAATAGCAATTAAACTTCAATTAAACAAGCAATGAAGGCGGATTTTAATCGAAAAACCCGCAAACCCTAATTCCCTTTAGAAACCGTGAAAACGAGCACAAAAGAGGGGGAAAATAAGGGGCTATTGAAGATTAGAGTGCTAGCAATAGAATGTAGGTGACGGATTTGATAATTTTGGGCAAAAAATGGGGATTTGGGGGAAATGGGAATCGCACTTAAGGAGAGGTTTAGACGAAATTAGGGTAGAATGAAAATAGAATTAGGAAAATTAAGAGTTTTAAGATAGAAAAACTCCCGTCCTATTCATACCACTCGATCGAGTGGTTTTTAAATCACTCGATCGAGGACTTTTGACATCCCTCTGCTCGATCGAGTAGACATCCCCTCGATCGACCTGTTCCTCTTTGGCCTTTCTCGATCGAGTAACCAGACAGCTCGATCGAACCAACTTCCACTCGATCGAGTACAATAAGTACTCGATCGATGACTTCCTCTTGTAGGCTCCTTGATTTCCGTCTTTACTTCCTCGAAATGCGTGACATTTCCCCAAACCTGCATAGAATACATCCAAACACATCCCAAAATACCAAATACGTAGCAAAACGGTCTATAGTCTTAGTCTAAGCTAAAGAATTGTCTAAACTAATTGTCCTAATTAAAACGTAATAAAGCAAAGTTTAAAAGAAATTCAAACGAATTGTCTATTACAATTTGTTACACGGGGCATTTCCCCGTTTAATTCCCATCAGCTTTCAGTAGCCCCTTCGTGGGCTTCTGACTGGAGGACGTCACTTCAGCGATACTGACCGTCCTCTTTGATTTCCATGAGCTTGAATTACTGTTTGCAAGAGGAGGAGGAACATAGTTCCAATCTATGTAGGTTCGAACTGTCTTCGTTCTCGCCCCTCTGTCATCTTCTTTGGCATCCTTGGCTCCAGTGTGATTGATAATGGTTGCACCCTGTCCCTTGACAACTCCTTTCTTGCTTTCATCTGTACCTGCAGAAGGAAAACAGACGAATTTTCCTCCTTTTGCTCTCGCATGAGGCGGAGGGTTAGCAATAATGACAATATTCTCCAAATTTTCATCTGGAGTGTCAATAATAGGGTCAACAGAAGAGAGGGCATTGCAAGGCTGAGCTTGCATGGGAGCCCTCCGGAACTTAGACTGATGGAAAGTCTGCTCCTCGTCCCTTACCTGAAAGGTCAAAGTCTTCCCCCCGACGTCTATTACTGCACGGGCAGTGGACAAAAATGGTCTCCCTAAAATGATAGGGGTGTGCACATCTTCGGGGATATCTAAGACGACAAAATCAACGGGAATAAAGAACTTCCCGATCCGAGCAGTACGTCTTCGCTACACCTAGTGGCCGTGATAAACTACGGTCGGCCATCCGGACAGATCATGTTGGTGCAACTCGGCTTTGTCACACCAAGTCTCTTAGCTAGAGACAAGGGTAAAACACTTACGCTAGCGCCTAAATCGCATAGCGCATTATCAATCAATTGCATACCGATGTGACAAGGGATCGAAAAACTACCCGGGTCTGATTGCTTAGGAGGTAGCTTATTTTGAGATAGGGCTGACCCCACCTCCGTCAAAGCTACGGTCTCATTATCATTGATAGTCCTCTTACGTGCTAAAATTTCTTTCATAAATTTTAAATAAGAGGGTACCTTGGTCAGCAATTCAGTGAACGGCACGGAAACTTCCAAACTCTTCAATAGTTCAACAAATTTGCTGAACTGTTGATTAACTTTGGTATTCTGCAGCCGCCTCGGGAAGGGAACCGTAATTGGTATTTCGAGCCCCTTGTTTCTCGCTTCCAAAGTGTCTTCCGGAGCAAGTTCGGTATCCTTTGGACGCTTCTTACCTCTCGAACGAGGCCTTTCTGGTAATTCTTCGCTTAAACGAGCACTAGCAGGCTCTCGAATAAGCTTCTCGTCATCAATATCACTCGATCGAGCAATGTGCTCACTCGATCGAGCAGTTTCTTCACCAGCGTCAGTCGATCGAGCAAACTTACCACTCGATCGACCAACCTCATCTTCTGCTTCACTCGATCGAGCAGGAACTCTACTCGATCGACCAGATTCTTCACCATTTCCACTCGATCGAGCATCAGACTTCAGTCGATCGAGTAACTCATTTGTCGTGAGTCCTTTTCTCTTAACAGAACACTGTTCATCATCGCCGATGACTTCCTCGGGTCGATTTTGTACTTAGGTCCCTCATAAGAAAGCGCTTCTCAACTCTATCGGATGTACCGTCTCATTTGGGTTCTTGTCATTTTGAGTCGGTAAATGACCGGGCTTCCTTGAAGATTGATTTTCAGCCAGTTGGGCAACTTGAGTCTCAAGTGCCTTGAATGCCGTGTCCTTCTGTTGTAATTGCTTTGCAATGGACTGCATCATGGACTTTAACTCACCTATCTCACTCACCCCACTAGATGACGAAGCACCTTGGTTAGGAGGGTTGAAAGACGGAGGCTTCGAATAGCCTTGTTGCTTCCGGCGTGGAGGAATATAGGTGTTGCGGCTGATTTGGAGGGGCGGTGGGGTTGAGTACGTTCTGGTTACTCCACCTCAAATTGGGGTGGATATTCGGCTCGTAATGAGTGTTGTTTTGCCTGTAATGTTGAAAGGCAGCACATTGCTCATAAGGACTAGGACAATAATCAGAGACATGTCCATCTACCCCACACCTTTATGCATGACGAAAAGACCGTCTCGTCATAGCATTAACCTGGTACATCCCTCCCTTGAGAGCTCCCCTAGTTCATACTTGTCAAACCTCGCGGTAAGGGCTTCTAATGCGGCTACTGAAGAGGATTCAGCGGCTCTCCTTTGGTTTCCTCTTGAATTCCCATATTCAGCCCTATGAGTGGCTAAATCATCTATTATCTTCCATCCCTTGGTCGGCCCCAAGTTGTCGACAAATCGACCATTGGTGCAAAGATCTAAAATGGCCCTCGATCATCGTATAAACCATTGTAAAAATGGTTGCACAAACTCCATTTTTCGAAACCATGATGTGGTATGGTCCGCACTAGTTTCTTAAAACGAAGCCATGCCTCGTGGAAGTTCTCGTCAGGCCCTTGTTTGAAACTTGTTATCTGAGCTCTAGTGGCGATGGTTCTCGAAGCAGAGAAGTACTTCTTATAAAACGCCAATGCTAGCGAATTCCAATCTGTTATGCCGTGAGCAGCTCGGTCTAAATCCCTGTACCACTCCCTTGCGGCATCGCGGAGTGAGAAGATGAACATGGTTTCTTTTATCGATCACCGTCACGCCGGCGGGAGGAGGTATGGAGAGCAGATAATCAATGAAGGTCTCCATATCCGAGTTTGCATCTTGATTGCAGCTCCGAACCGATTTTTCTCGACCATATTGATGTATGCAGGCTTGGGCTCGAACTTCCTAGCATCTCCCGGTAATTCGAACCCTTTATAGAGATTGTCAGCCGTGGGCTCGGAGTGACTAGCAATGGTTGCTTCCTCAGCCATTTCGGGAAAATCTGGGAAAGTAATAGATTCAACTGATGAATTGGAAACTGGAGAAGACGGTGGATTGTCTTCAAAAAGCTCGTTCTCGTAAAAGCTACCACGAGAACTAGGCTCTTCCTCTGCCTGTTGTTCTTGAAATAGTCTCCTTTTTACGTGCAGAGATCTCTCAATCTCGAAATCAAAAGGTAGTAGTGGACCACCTTGCGACCTGCGCATAAGAAGAAACTACAGACAAGATATAAGAATAGTCTAAGGAACGATGTTCCTTAAACTAAAAGAAGAATTAAAAATAAAACAGCTAGTAAATTGAACAATTCCCTCCCCGGCAACGGCGCCAAAATTTGACACGGCTATCGCAACCCTATCAAAGATAAACCTAACGGTCTCAACTAAAATGTAGTAGAGGCAGTCGAGTATCGAATCCACAGGGAGGTAACGCAACTAAGCTGTCTATTTCTAATCCTATGGTAACAAATGGGGGGGTTGATTAAATTTGATTCTAAACTAGGAGTAAATAAGCGGTAAAACACGATTTAACTATCAAGAAGAGAGGGACATGTCGGGAATTCGGTTCACTACGGTAGTTCAACAACTTAGCAGTAAATGACTCAGACGAACTAATGCGAGACGGATATTAGAAGGTCCTTTCGGTCCACTTCCCACCCTAAAATACCACTAACTTAACTTTCGTCCTCATTAGGGTAGTCTACTGTTTATAGCAGGCCTATTTAGTCCAATCTTTCGATCCAGGATTAATTGTAGCCAGTTTAATGGGTGACATAGAAGCGTGCACTCAACTAGGTCGGGAATTACAGTTAAATTGCTATAGTGACAGAGTCTCTCAATCAATTCGTCCAATTCATTCACTACGTCGTCATTATTCTACCGCAGATTCCCTAATCCCAACATGAAGGGAGTTTAGCTACTCATGTGGATTGTTAAACTAACAAACACATAAATTTCAGTGAGAAGGCATAATGAAATAATAATAAAACGCAATAACGGAAATTAGGGCAAGGAGAAAAGATAACAAATACGAGAATTTAAAGCAACAAGTAATTCTTATTAATAAGGAGAAAGAAGGAATTACAATCCAAGCAAATTCCGGCGTAAAGACACGAAATCCAATGAAGAAATTCCGGAAACAAGTGTAGCAGTCAAAGGTTTAAGCAACGTAACAATGTTTTACTGTGAAGGATAGTAAAAAGATAGATGAAAAAGATAACTAATAACCTAGTAAAACATAGGTTATATAGCCAAACAACTTAAGAGTTTATGCGGAAAAGTAAAACATGGACTAATTAAAGCCCATAGTGTCGGAAGCCTCTCGATCGAGTGGGTTAAACCACTCGATCGACCATCATCTCAGCAGAAGTCCCTCGATCGACCAGCAGGTTACTCGATCGAGGACTTGGTCATGTGCAGCTTACTCGATCGAGTAAGGAATAGCTCGATCGAGCCTCAGGGAGCCTAGGAACCACTCGATCGACCACCAAACAGCTCGATCAAGCACTTGTATCTTCAATTCAGCTCACGTCTCCACCCAAGTTCCTCGTAGTGCGTGCAATGATGCTTTCAAGCGCGGTACTCTACTCTGGGACAACTCCGTCTCCTCTAAATGCATGCAAAAAGGACGGAAAAGAATATGGTTCCACTACTTTCGCGATCATTCCTACAAAAAGGACCAAATACACCAAAGTAGCCAATTCGGGGCAAAATACTATAAAAACAGTATAGAAATGCATAGAAATACGTGCTGAAATAGGCCAAAAAGACTATACATTAGGCACGTATCATTTATGGTAAAGTGGAGGTACAGGTGATCAAGCTAGTACCAAAACGGAACCAAATGGTAACATCCAACTTCTTGCTCATAATAAAACGAAACGGTGCTATAGTAAGCACAAAACTCACAATCTCCAAAATACTAAATCAATAAACTCCCCATAGGATATGAATGAATCATGGGAGAAAAAATCGCCAAATAATAAAGACTGAATCGTGCGAATTGATTTTTCCTTTTTCTTTCTTTCGAACTCCAGTCGATCGACTATAAATGGCAGTCGATCAACTGCTTCTACAGTACATAACTCTTCTCTTTTTTCTCTTTTTCGAATTATTTTTCTTCTTTTCTTTTTCTTTCTTTTTCTTTTCATTTCTTTTATTTTCATCTCATTTCCCAACCATCATCTCAAACATGAGCATATGCCACCAAAAACGAGTAACAATCCCAAAAACCAAACTACTAGCTTGACCAAGGCAGGCTAAATGTAGGATGTAGTATATGGGACAAAAAGGGATATTTTTGGCAGTGTGGAGTTTATGGGTAAAGTAAGAAAAGGGGACCTCTACCACATGTGTCAACAAACCGCAAACCGAACACATACAGGTATTAAGTAGATCAAGTTCATATTTATGCAAATTAAGGAAACATGTCTCATAAGGAGTACTACTCACATTCCTAGATAAACCGGTCATGAATGTCACCAGTTATAGGCTCTAAATCTCAGAAATATGATGTAGGTTGCCAATTTTCAAAGTCAAGTTTCGAGTTCAGCCGATAATTTAACGAAAACTCGTAGGTATGCACTTATACGATTCTACTAATAACATGTTAATCAAGCAAGGCTCAGGCAAAACAGGTGCAAGTGAAAAATCATCATGGAAATACTACCGTTTCCGACTCGACCTATATGCTAAAATAAACGTGCATTTTATGGAAATTTTTGAAATTTTTCAATTTTTTTTTTTGAATTTTGTATAAATGGATGAAATGAAATAAAACAATGCAAAACAAAATTAAACGTGAATGCAAACAAATGATATGCGATGCAAAACCCTTCCCCAAACCAAATCGCACAATGTCCCCATTGTGCAAAATCATATAATAACGAAAAGAGAAATGGGAATTTGCGAGAAAAGAAATAAAATATAATGACATGAAGTAAAGAAATCAGGAACTCACAAGACTTTAAGTGCATCAAGGTAAACCTCCCCAAACCAGCGTGAGCTATGAGGTTTCAGTAGCCAGCAGTGCCACCAATAAGTGCCTGAAAGACAGAAAATACCACGCATAAGACTGAGAAAAACAATTTCGAGGCGGTAAAATCATGCATAAATGAGAAAATAAAAGAAATAAGGAAATGGACGGAAAATAAAGTAGAGTAGAAAACTCCCTTAAGTCCGCAAATCGACCAAACACAGCAGGGGAGAGGTCGTGAATAGGTACAGCAGTGTCTTCGGTCGATCGACAAAAAGGGGTAGTCGATCGACCAGATGAACAGGAACAGAAGCTCCTTGGAAGCGCAACTTAGTCGATCGACCAATGAAGCCAGTCGATCGCCTGAAAGTACTGCTGTACTCCTTACTCCTTCGTATTTGCTCAATAACTTGAGCTAGTGAGCTCTAAAACCCAGCAAATGCACAATAATACGCGCCCAAAAATTGCGCAAAACCCAGAAATAAGTCGAAAGTACTTAAAAATCCTAAGCAAATAAAATAAAAGCGAAGTTTCGCGCACACAAAAGCGATAAAATCGTCTTAACAAAAGCAAATAAAATGAAGTTTATAACGAGCTCGATCAACTAATAGTTGATCAAGAAGGACCACGGTATGGCCCATTTCGTCGGCTTCTGGCTACTAGAGGTAGCCTCAATGGTGCTTATCTGAGCGGCTGCACCCTTCTTAGCTTCCACATCCGTATGGCTCAACGGATCAACATTCTCATCATCTCCCCAGTCAAGGATCTCTTCGGGCTCGTCAAAATCCAGATCAGACTTTCTGGCTTTAACTGGCTCGTCATTAACTATCTCATCAATTCCATAGCTCAAGCAACCAAGGCCTCCTCTTTGAATGATCGGCTTCTTTACAGCTGGCACAACTTGCAGCACTTCCTTCCCCAAACCAGCTCCTGCATTATCTAAAACAACAGATTCTTCCTCCTTTTTGCTCCCAATTTGGAGCGGAGGGGTTAGCACAGGAGTAGTAATAGAGACAGGTAAGTCAGGAAGCACAAAGTACGATTTCTTTTCGTAAACCGTGTTACAAGTCACCGGCCACATGGGTCCTTTTTCTTAGCCGGTTGGGCAAAGACAATAGAATGCTTTCCCACTTTGAAAGTCAAGGTTCCTAGACCGACATCTATGATTGCACCAGCAGTGTGTGAGAAATGGCCTACCCAAAATAATGGGTATGTGAGCATCCTCAGGCATGTCAAGTACAACGAAGTCAATGGGGAAGAAAAACTTCCTTATTTGGACTGGTATGTCCTCCAAGACCCCTATTGGCTGGACCGCAGATCGGTCAGCCATCTGTACTGTCATATCGGTAATAGCAAACCTGGTCAATTTAAGCTTCCTAGCTAGACTCAAGGGCATGACGCTTATACTAGCTCCTAAGTCCATAATGCCTTCTCAATAGAGAAGGTACCTATTTTGCAAGGGACAGAAAAGCTACCCGGGTCCTCTAGCTTATGGGGTGCAGTGTGAGACAAGTAGGAGCAAGACTCTTTAGTTAACGCAACAGTGTGAACATGTTCAAGAGATTTTTTCTTTGACAATAACTGTTTCATAAATTTAGTGTATGCTGGCACTTGGTTAACTAACTCAAGGAAGGGTACCTGAACATTCAAGCTACGAATAACTTTCTCAAACTTACTGAAAGATACTTGTTCCTTCGTCGGCACTAGTCTCTCCGGATAGGGGGCTGTAAGAAGTACCTTAGCCCTCTCCTCTAAGTTGCGCATGCCGGCATCCGTGGACTTAGGCTGGAAGTCCACTGCTTTCTCCTTGTTGAAACTTGAACCCTCCTCAGACCGTCTCAAATGTGAGCCATTAACCGTCATTGGGTAAAAGTTTGGAACCGAGACGGACCCATCAGCACTCGGGTCTGGTCCTAACACCTTCGGGGCTGTCGTGCCCCGAAACAAATGGTCTCTCAAGTTATCGGGCATTGGAGGACGAAATTCCTCGCTATCAGCAGTAGCCTTGGTCGATCAACCACTGTCCTCAGTCGATCGACCACAGCACGATTCGAAGCTCCTCAGTAACCCGTATGGTCGTCGCCGAGTGTATCGATCGATCGATCGATATACCCTGGTAGACGGCTGTTTCTTTGATTTATTCGTTGAAGCTTTCTTTTGACTTGTTTCCGGCTCATCTTTTTCAACAGCGTCCTCGACCATGGCAGGACCATCAAGGGTGGACCCACTCCTCAAAGTGATGGCATTTAAGGTCTCCTTTTGGTCAGTTTGGGTCGGCAAGTGTCCTGGAGCTCGAGTGTTACTTTTGCTAGCCAATTGAGCAATTTGGCTCTCTAGTAGCTTCATCCCGGCCTCTCTTGCTTGGGACTCCTTTGGCAACAAGTTTTTAAGCTCGGAAAATTCAGAATTCTGCGATTGTTCTTCTTTGCGGCACATAGGGAGGTTTCGATATTGTTGTTGCTTTTGATGAGGAGGCACATAAGGTTGCTGCTGCGGCGGAGGTTGAGTTGGGTTTAGGACATTTTGGCTCCTCCAACTCAAGTTTGGATGGGTATTCGGTTCATAGTAGGTGTTGGTCTGCCTATAGTGTTGAAAGGCAGCACAAGACTCAAAGGGACTAGGGCGAGTTCTTGAAACGTGTCCCTCGGCTCCACACCTTTCACGAGACGAAAGGACCGTCGACACAAAGCATTTACTTGGTACATCCCACCTTTAGAAACTCCTCCTAGTTCATACTTGTCAAATCTTGCGGAAGAAGAGCCTCAAGCGCAAAGAACAGAGGAAGATTCAGCAGACTCTCCTCCGGTTCCCTCCGGAATTTCCATACTCGGCCTTGTGGGTGGCTAGATCGTCAATGATCTTCCACCCCTTGGTTTCTCCCAAATTGTCGACAAATCGGCCATTGGCTGCATGACATCCAAAATGGCCCTCGATCGTCGTACAACCCATTGTAGAAATGATTGCACAAGCTCCACTTTTCGAACCCATGGTGCGGTATGGTTCGCACCGGCCAGAATCGGACCCATGCCTCGTGGAAATTCTCATCGGCCCTTGTTTGAAACTTGTGATTTGGGCTCTAATAGCAATCGTCTTTGAAGCAGAAAAGTACTTCTTGTAGAATGCTAATGCCAAGGAATTCCAATCAGTAATCCCATGAACGGCTCGGTCCAGACCTCTATACCACTCCCTTGCAGCATCACGAAGGGAAAAGATGAACATGGTCTCCTTGATCGGTCTGGGTCACACCGGTGGGTGGGGGTATGGAGCAGCAGTAGTCAATAAAGGTCTCCATATGCTTAGCTGCATCTTCATTTGCAGCTCCCCCGAACTAGTTTCTCTCAACCATATTGATGTAAGAAGGCTTTGGTTCGAACTTCCTGGCATCTCCTGGTAATTCGAACCCCTTATATAAGTTTTCAGCTGTCGGCTCAGAATGACTAGCTATACTTGCTTCCTCGGCCATGTCTGAAATTTCTGGAGAAGTAACTGTCTCGGCTGAAGAAGTGGAAACGGGCGAAGACGGTGGATTTTCCTCAAACATCTCGTTCTCGTAAAAGCTAG
The DNA here is from genome assembly GCF_048544455.1 of Silene latifolia. NCBI lineage: Eukaryota > Viridiplantae > Streptophyta > Magnoliopsida > Caryophyllales > Caryophyllaceae > Silene > Silene latifolia. The sequence goes on along the minus strand of NC_133527.1, from coordinate 106,187,481 downwards.
AACGAGAACTAGGCTCTTCCTCTAACTGTTGTTCTTGAAATAATCTCCTCTTAACGTGCAAGGATCTTTCAATCTCGGGATCGAATGGTAGTAGTGGACCACCCTGCGACCTGCGCATAAGAAGAAACTACAACAAAAAATAAGAAAAGTTTAAGGAACGGATGTTCCTTAAACTAAGAAAGACTAAAATTAAAACAACTAAAATTAGAACTATTGCCTCCCCGGCAACGGCGCCAAAATTTGATACCCGTCATTGTGTGGACCAAAAATAATATTTATAATTTCCTATTAAGACTAACCTAGGCTAGTGGTAAAGTGGTCGAACCACAAGGAGGCAGATGTAAATTCTAGTTGATTTATATTCAGTCTAAGGTAACAATTGTGGGGGTTGATTTGAGTTGGTCTACAGCTAAGAGTAAGTAAAGACAATAAACTGAAAAGATGGTTTAAACAGATAAAGAAGGGGTACTAGGATGTTCGGTTCGTTAAAGCTTCGGCGGCAGCATACTAAACAGATCTAAATCGAACACAAGTGAGGCGGGAAACAAGAGGTCCTTTCAGTCCACTCTTAACAGATAGCATCTTTCGATCTCGCTATAGGTCCCTAATATCACTATTATCGACTCTCGTCCTGAAAAGTGACTAACGGTCTAAACTATACCTATCTTTCGATCTCAGCACAGTTTAGTCAATTTAATTGATGGTCTAACAACTTCCCCTATCTTTCGATCTAATGGGTCAGTCACAAATTAGGTATCTAACTGGTCGCATGCATTCGATTCATTAAATACAACATTAAAATCAATCAAAACGAAGGGTAACCTCACGAGGTCAGTCGATCGATCGACCGATGATGCCAGTCGATCGACTGACACGCGAATCAGACCGTGTTCAATACTTTGCCGCCTACGCTAAAATTCGCCTACATCCTAGCACAAACTATTTAGCTACTCATGCTAAGGGTAAAAACAATAACTTTAATAATGAAATTAACTAATGGATTCATGCTTGAAACGACAAAGAGAACAATTAACATAAACAATAAATTGGCTGCGGGAATTAACCAGCAATTCTATACTAATGACGAAATAAGTAATAATCTGGAAATTAGAACAGAAGGAATACCGAATTTTGAAGGAATGTAACGGAGTGATTGAAAGCACAACGGAAATCCAATGCAAATTAATATCCCAAACCCTAATTAGTAAACTAAAACTCAATGTAAATTTCTGATAATAAAGCTTGATGCCAAACTAGGTATTCTCAGTTACGTTATATAGAAAGTATACGTAACAATTATTCCAAAACCTAAACTTAATGGGCTTCAAGTTCCTCGGTCTTTTAATTCACGTCTGGAACAGCAGTGTGGTCGATCGACTAAGGTAGGTGGTCGATCGACTAAGGTAGCATTGAACAGTAGCTTCTGTGACCCGATAGTTGGTCGATCGACTAAAGCAGGTGGTCGATCGACTGCTTGAGCTGCTACTTGACTTCTATAAACTCGTGGATTTGTCTTTTGGGCCTTGAAATGCGCACCAAGCTCGTTCACATGCAATGCAGGATACTCGGGGACGGATTTAGCTCGATTTCCACTGGATTCTTCACGTTTCTGCAATAATGTACAAAAATACGGAAGTAGACGGAAATAGGGAGAAATGCAGCATACACTACATGAATGAGCTCTGAAATGCGTGTAAAATGGGATGTAAAACATCATATAAAAGACATGCATCAAGCTTCCTCTTTGGAGCGGATCCTCAACGGATCTACAACGGCGACAGCCTTCGGTCTTTTACATGACCCCATATTCGGTCCAAAGCGAGCCCATACACGGCCCACTACATCTTTAGGACCCGAGCTTCTCCTCTTTGGTGGCCTCATCACATCCGGGCTAACTCCATCAATAAAATCATCAAAGAAGGCACGGTTGGCCATGACAACCTCTCTATACTTCAAATCAACAACCTCGTCCTTACGAGATTTAGACCTCTTCTCCAAGGTTTGAGCTCTTGACCACTTGACATAAGCGGGAGTCACCCATGTCGTGGCAACGGGGTTTGGTACCTCCCAAAGCGGCCGAATAAACCACCATCTTTCGAAGACCTCCACAAGCTTGGAGTTTCGAAAAACACTCTCTTGGACGAGAGTATCTTGAGCGGGCACCTTTTGTTGACGCCTCATGAGCCTTTCGGGATAAATGAAGAAAGCAACCTTCAAACCCACCACCATCAAAGAGCAAGAACTAGCAACCGGAGCGGGCAATCCCATGAAGGACCTCAAGTGCCACCATGGCACCACCTAACGGATATGAGGACCACCCTCCTCCACCAATCTTGAGGTCCAATAGGCCTTGGTGGATGAGAAACTATCCGAGTACAATTTCTTCCTCATATAAGGTGACGGAAAGAATAAGAAGAAGAATCGGTCGGAGGCTCTACATACCTTAGCCTCTCAAATAGCCACACCTGGAGGATCCTTGGAGATCCAAACGAGAGAGCCTCTCCACAAGAGCCTTTCTTGTCCAAAGCTTAGATGATCTCGCCAAGCACCAACCATGATGGATCTCTACCATGCTCCATTTTCTCAACCACATGCACAAGGGTCATGCTACCATAGCATTTCGACCCCTCCTTCTTCAAAGCATCAACAAAGAGGTATGCATGAACTAGACAAAAGGCAAGAGCCCTTCTCCTAGACAACTTCAAGACATTGACATCTAACCGGTTGGAGAAAATGTTGATAAGAGCCACCATATCCACACCATGAGGAGAAAAGAGAAAGTTGACTTGACTTGTTGACAAGCCCAACATCAAACGGAACTTCTCCTTATAACACCACCGAGTCGGGGGAAGCACCGGAACACAACCCGGCCACCCACCAATGGCACCTACTTCTTCGGCAAGAGGACAAATTTCGCCTTTCGGGAAAACGAAAACATCATGTTTTGAATCCCAAAACCGAGATCAGCATGCTTCAAGAAATGAGGATTGCACCTTGACTTGACGAAGCACCAACAATTGACCAACTCCCATGACAACGAGTTGATACTTCTCGGGAGGCGACAAATTCCGACACCATTGTCGCAACACATTTTCAAAAGCATCCATGAATAATTTTGTGGAAAAAGAAGAAAGGTTTTTGTAGAGATGTTTTTTGTGTTTCGGATGATGAAACAATGAAGCACAAACGTCTCTATTTATGCAAAACAATCAGCGCCTTTTTTCGAAAAAACGGGAAGCCGACTTCTATCGCCGGTCAACTCGCGCCTCATTCGGCTGTTCCATAGGATTCCCACCTTGAATTATCCCTTTCAAGTTGTGTTTCTTCCTGACACCTCAAACGTCTCACCACAAGACTCGCGCCTCTTCGGGCCTATCCAGGATGTTTTGTGTTTTCTCACACTCACATTTCCTTGTTTTCGCGTTTTACGAAATCCGACACAGTTTCCATGACGCAGCTTTAAACATACGGGTTTTTCTTTTTCTTATTTTAGGGGGAAGGACTAGTCGCCCTAATCCGCGACAGATCGTTTCCATACAAGTCGAAATTCCAAAAAAAATCGCTTCTTCGCATTTTTTTTCCAGAAAAAACAAAAATTGATAACACGACGTCAGTTTTCTTCAAAATTTCAAGCTCTTGCAAATCCAAGTCGTGATCTCACAAAAAATCAAACCAAATACACTCACAAAAATCTGTTTTTAAAATTCACCCCTGGAGGTTCGAGTTTTGATTTTTCGAGTTACAAATCAATTTCGACAAATTTCAATGCAATTTAATTCAAGACACGAGTTAATTGCTCAAATTTCAAATCAATTCCTTTTGAAAAATCCAAACGTGACGACTTGTCGCTGAATTTTCAAAATCTCATTTCAATTTTAACTTCGAGTAATCATGGTTAATTTTGTTTTCAGTCAAACGCTTTTTACGTGGTTACCTTTATGCGTATGTGCTACATGTTGCCTATTTTCTACACTAACGGTGCAGGAACTAGTGCGAAGCGAAGGGGAACTAACAGCCGATAGCGCTTCTCCGAAACACAACACAAAAAAGCCAAAACCACAATCCGAAAACACAATCCGAAAACACATATATACAAACCACCTCACGCAAAATGTAAATATGTACAAACAAGAGTCCAAAACAAGGACAAACAACTACGACTACTCAGCGCCTCCCGTCGGACCAGCCCCGGTCTCATGAGGAATTGCGGGCAAGGCAGACACCACCTCCTGCTCGGACCCCCTCTCCGGAGAACTCTCCAACGTCTCTTACACCATCGCGACGCGAAGCTCCTCTGCCGCAGCCAATTGAGCCCTGAGAGAGGCAATCTCCCCATCTCGGCTTCGCAACCCGTCCTCGCGACGCCTCAACTCCTGGTCTCGACTGGTGATCCCCAACCCCTGGGCCTCAATCGTCGACCTAGCTGCATCCAACTCAGCACGGACCCAAGAAAGCTCTGCCGGATCCGCAACACCCTGCAAAACACAATACAGATCATTGAGATCTAAAAACGTGAAATGCAACACAAAAATACACGAAAAAAAAACCTACAAAAAGTTCTTGTGCGAGTCGAGACTCCCTCGCAGCCAGCTCACCAGCATGTGCCCTCCACCGGTTAGCCATCCGCCACAAAGCTTAATGACTAGCGGTCGACACCTATAACTAGAAAGGTCCTTCAATACAACGCAAGGCAAAACAAAAATGAGGAGGAGTATTTAGATCAGAAACTCACCCTTAAAATAGTCAACCTCCACTCCATGCCAGCATCGGTCACCTCAACGACCGCGGGCTCTGTCAGGTGCAGCTGTAGCTCCTCGCCCCTGGCCCCTAAAAGGTGGTCTCTGCTGGGAGAACTAGGGGTTGGGCCATCATCAACGCATCGACCTCCTACAATTTGAGTCCACATCGAGGGTAACAAACCCTTCTATCCAAAAGAGGCAATGAAAACAGGGAACAGAGGAACACATACCTCGATCGGGTACCAGGCAAGCCTCGACAACCGGAAGGTGTCGTAGTCGACCTCCCGCAACAACAGCTCCTCACCCCATGGAACAACACCCTAGGCGGATCGACCGGTACCACGAAGATCTAAGTAAAGCACTGGCGGGCTAAACGCTCACCCAGGTACCAAATCGGCTCGATCGCTGTCTCAAGGTACAAACATCGGAAGCTGCGAGGTCGCAAACGCTCCCTGGCAGCGGCCGGCACGTCTGTGTAGTGCTCCCAAGGCCACCCGACAAACTGCGCTCGAAAAAGGGCTAATCAACTAAATGGGGCTTTCTAAGCTACCTAGTCATCCTATGTCTATCTATTTCTGCAAACAAAAGGGGTAAGAGGCAACAACTTACATTAGCAGCTCGGAGGGCATTCACCCGACACCTACAGTCCTCGTAAGTCGACTTAGTCGACTTCTTCCGAGCCACCGTCCAAGCCCTCGCGGCAGCGTAAGTTGAAGGAACGCCACCGGTAGTCCCCGGATGCAGAGGGACAAATTAAGCGTACAACCAAGCCTGTAACCAAACACAGCAAATACATATCAGCCAATTTTTCAAAAATTACCAAAATCAAACCACAAATCAAAATCAAAATCAAGATCAAACTCAACAAAAAACAACAAAAACATTCATACCTCCAAGATGAGGCTAGGACCAACCAAAGCAGGAGAACTACCATCTCCCATCGCCTCCGGACGCACCGCAGCGTGCAAGTACTGGGTAAAACTCGCCAAAGTCGGCGTAACCCAGTCAAACTGACCCATAGTGTCGAGGTCAGCAAGAAGAGGAATTACCTTGGTCGATAAGCGCTCACCTCGTCACCAAAGTACGTGGTACCCAAGAAGTACCACAACCACAACCGCGCCTCATGCGCGTCAGCTCTAACCTTAGCCTCTGGACTCGCCAACGGCGCTGGAGCATAGCCCACCGCTCTCCCCCTGAAGTGATCCCTCACATATGAGCTCGCGATCAGGTACGGAGTAATGTCAGAGGGTTCAGGCAAAGCACTGCCAATCAAACCCGTAACCGCAGGGGAAGACACTCTCTCCGGCGTCTCCGGGAACTTAACGGACGTAACGCCATAGGGGAGGCCCGATATCATGGCAAAGTCCTCTAAGGTCACATCGACCTCCCCAAACTCCATGTGGAAAGACGGCGCCGTGTACCAGTAACGGTCCAGCATGGCCCGGATAATACACAGGTTCGACCTAATCGAAGCCCTGTGAATATCCCGCCACGCCGACACCAACGGCCCCAAAGCCGACCTCTCTATCAACGCCCTCGTACCGGCTCGGAGAACGTCGTAGAAGCCCAGACAAGTGGAGAAGCCCGAGAAAGTCCTCATGGTACCAATCTCCTGGAATGAGGAAACAAACAACGTCAGAACACCTATTCAGGTCCGAAATGTCAAAAACGACAAAAACTCGACAAAACGGTAAAACTTACCAGGCCCTCGTGTGCACGGTAGGAGAGGTAAGTGTCTAGCCGGAGCAACAGCTGGCTACCGTCAAAACCCTCAGCCCAAGCAGACGTCGCCCGCAGGTTTAGCCCTCCAGGACTGTAACCCGTCTAGCCTCCCAACCCGCGACATGAGCGTCGTCCCCAACCGTCTCCGCCCTCCGTCTCTTCAGCCCACGAGACACCACACGATGGGGAGGAGGCCTCTGAACGACCCTAACAACATTCTGCAACTCCCGTCTGGTCGGCCGAGGACCCTTCCTCCTAACAAACCCTCCTCCAGGACGTACTAGCCTCAGACCCTGTCTGAGCTCTGCCAACACCAGCAGCCTCAACAACGGGCTCCTCCTGAGCCCCAGCGGCTCCCTCAGCACCGATAGCCCCAACAACGGGCTCCTCACGAACCTCAGCGGCTCTCTCGGCCCTAGCAACCTCCTTGGCGGGCTCCTCCTCCTCGGAAGCGTCCTCTACTACCACCTCAGGTGCACTTGCCGGAGTACTAACCGGCCCAATCCCGAACAGGTCCTCCAAAGTCTCAGCAATGGACTCGGTGGGCCCCGAACACTCCCCTGCAATCAGGACAAAACAAAAACGTCAGCCGAAATTTCGGCATTACGACGTCACAAAATAACAAATCTAAAAATAAACCTGCAAAACAATATAAGGGCAATCCCGCCCAAACCCAACCAAACAAAAACAACAAAATAATTCACAAAAAACGCACAAAAAAACGGCACGCCCTTCTTTTCAAGCAAAAGACGAGTCAAAACAATAACAACAACAAAAACGGCACCTCGAAACCGACACAAGGTTCGCCAACAACCAAAAAAATATTCCCGATACAATGGGGTATTTTCCCCAGCTCAAAAAAGGCAGTTTTGCCCCAATTCGAGCGCAAACAGGTCAAAATTTCAAAATACGACCACAACAAAGCAACGCGATTTTACCAAGTCTCAAAGCGACCTAAACTACCGATAAGGTCCATTTCAAAACAAACTGACTCAATCTAAGCTCAAACAGACGCATATTTTGACAGACATAAGACCATCGCAAAAGGCAAAAATTCAAATTTTGCCCACTATACCCCAACAAAGGTTCAACGTAGCAAACACGGTCTTCCCCGACTACAATACAACCTAGTGGGCACAAAACTCAAGCAAACAAACTTGACATTGTGAAATGAGACGGTTTCCTCGTCTCATTGACGTTTTTCAAGCATAGGGAGCGGGAACGGGGACCAAAATGCAAACTAAAAGCACCCCTATACTCCTAAACAGGTTTCTAACCAAATGCAATCATCAATTTCACTCGAAAATGGCTTAATCAAAAACGCCCAATTCGATTTTTGAGGGTTTAGGGTTTCGCCCTAATTCAATCAACAAAAAGACCACAAATTCAAATGGATTTAAGAGGATTTACATACCTTGAGATGACATGTTGGCAATGGCACGAACTCAAGCAAGAAAGAAGACCCAAAATGGCGATTTTTCTGGTTTTTGTCACGTGTTTATGAGGAAGATGAAGTGAGAATGACGAGCAGCCTGTTCTCGCGTCTTTTCTACGAAAATAGGGAAGCTCCCTTCTATCGCCAAAGGACTTGCGCCTCAATGGGGCGTGCCTTTACTTTGTTCAGCGAAATTTTGGGCTTTAGCCCAATTTCCCACACAAACCTCAAATATCAACGACGGCAATAAAAACCGTCATTTCAAAAACAATAATAGTGAAATTCAAAATTCACTATTTCTTCAAATGTCAACGACGGCAATAAAAACCGTCATTTCAAAAACAATAATAGTGAAATTCAAAATTCACTATTTCTTCAAATATCAACGACGGCAATAAAAACCGTCATTTCAAAAACAATAATAGTGAAATTCAAAATTTACTATTTCTTCAAATATCAACGACGGCAATAAAAACCATCATTTCAAAAACAATAATAGTGAAATTCAAAATTCACTATTTCTTCAAATATCAACGACGGCAATAAAAACCGACATTTCAGAAACAATAATAGTGAAATTCAAAATTCACTATTTCTTCAATAAAAACCGTCATTTCAAAAATGATAAAAGTGAAATTCAAAATTCACTATTTCTTCAATTTTCAACGACGGCAATAAAAACTGTCACTTCAAAAACGATAATAGTGAAATTCAAAATTCACTATTCCCCCAAATTTCAACGACGGCAATAAAAACCGTTATTTTAAAAACAATAAAATTCACCTTTAGTAGGCTAAGTTTTTTATGTGTCGTATGAAGTACGAGTCACATCTCGATAGTTGAGTTCTGGGAAGAATCTCTTTGGAAAAATCAATAATCCTCAGCGGAAGCTCTCCATCTCGAAATTCAAACCCGGGGCGAAAATTCCATTTCAAAAATAAAACAAATTTAAAATTTTCAGGTCGAAGACCTAAGCTATTTTAAAGATGATCCAATCTTTTGCAAAAGATCGATGATTAAAGTAGTAATTTATCCCCAGCGACTACTCCCGATTTCAAACTCAAAATCTGGGCCTAAGGCCTAATTCTTCAAAAGTCGTTCAAATCCAAGGTCGAAGACTCAATCTTTTTCCCAAGTGATCTAATTTTCAATGGTCAATGATCTTATTGTGTTATTATATGGGGTTTATCGTTGTATGTGTTGTTTTTCCATGTCTCCAGTGTAGCAGGAAATGCTTCATATGGGGGCTCTGAAGCCGTTGGCTTTAGAGACCATTATCAAGATAAATGGATGACATCTACCGATGATTCAATTCAATTCCATTCAAGGAAGAATTCCGCAGTTGTGCCGAACTAAGATGCGGGTTTGATTCCGTCACAACGGATACATAGGCGCCTAATGATAAGGCTCAACTCACCCTCAATTCAAATATTGGGTCGATGACCAAAAATGTTGGGTCTATGGCAAAAAATGATGTCGGGTCGATGACCCATGATGATTCGATGTGGCGAGGTGAAGATCAATCCCTAGCGAAGTTCCGGGTATAATCTCTTCTTCTGGCTGGTGAGCTTATATACGCAGGTCTAATGGACCCTAAACGACCCGCGGTATCCTCAGGTCGAGAGGGACCTCGGGTATACTTTGACTAGCACTTTGTCCAAGCCTCAGTCAAAGTGGGGGCTCTGTAGATACCCGGTATCTGTCGATATTGGCATCTATGGAAATCCCGTCAAACACCTGTTGATGATAGGACAACATGTATTCGTCAGTTGGCATTGTTGTTGGTTGCAGCTCGTTTTACGATGTAGAATGGGTGTCGTCGACGGTTTAATTTTAAATGAAATTTAAAATTATTTTCTCGAATTTATTTTATCGAAGATGAAAATAGATTTTTGTTATTTTGAAAAATCATTTTAAATATGAGTCGTTTTAAAGTTGATTTTGAAAAATCGATTAAAAGTGGTTTTGGATGCTTGTTTCTATACAAAGCCTTTTCTGTGTGTGATTTGGACAAGAATACCAGCAAGAAACACCGGCATAGTACTCACCATATCCCCCACTAATCCCAAGGTTCAAACCCCTCACAACAGCATCTCCCCCACCCTTTTTTTTGTCCTTTTGGTCGAGAATTACTCCTTCTCCAAGCCACGAACCCGTCTCATTTTTTAGCCTACATTAAATCTAGGATCTAGAGCCTTCCAAACCCTCCAAAATATATTCATTTTATCAGCCAAAACCGAGCCCTTACCCCCCTCCACAAGTCATTCACAAACCCTACATTTTCACTCCTATAAATACCTCTCATCCACCACCATTTCAAGGGGTTGGAAAACATTGATAGCAAACCCTCAAGCACACACCCAAACATCCAAAGAATACCATAGAATCCATTAGCAAACCACAAGAAAGATCAACTCAAAACCTAGCTCGAATCCTTTCGAATAACCGAGCACTAAGTACTCGGCCTTTGCAAGTTTTCCAGCCGGACCACCCGTCGGAAATCCTCAATTTCGTGCCCTTCAATTCATAACGACTAGGTCTCATTTACATATTTAAAAACAAGACTCGCCCACGATTCTAAAACATATTTGCAATCAAAAAATCGTTGAGAAACGAATTCACAAATCAAGTTTTAAAATCAACCTTTTTTTTCGAAGAAAAAACGTTGGTCTCAGCCTTGTTGTTTCGTCAGAGACGGCCCCTCGAGATAAGATCTACAATCGGATACAACGCAAGACTTTGTCAAAGATACATGTAGGTTGAGAGTGTAATATAATCCCTCCTTCTCCCTTTTATTTCAGTTTTTATAGTTTTTATTTCGCATTTATATCATCTTGTTTAAATCGAACTAGAATAGTACAAGTATGAGTCAAAGAACCATTCCAAAACCCGCGTTGACTCGAGTATAAAAGTCATAATTCGTTTGAAGTGATCGATTTGCCTCGCTCGTTTACATATCCTCGTGTTGAAAGAGGGCAATTCATTGAAAATGAGTTTTCGACTTGTGAAACGTTTGTCACTTCTTGTTGTTTGTCGCGCGTGGCTCGGCCTTTTGGCCTTATTATTCTCGACGTTTTTATTATTCGTGGCACGATTCTCGAAAAAAGACTTGCTAAAAACCCTGTTTAAATCGAAGATTTAAATTAATTCGAAAATTCTCAAGTTCATTAGACATTTAGGACAGGATTACTTAAGATGTAAATGAATCGATCAAGTTGTAAATGAAATTTACAACTTATTCTAATTCAAAATGAATCCATCTTTCTACCACCTATTTCTCGTTAGTACGGAAGTGCATGCCTATCATCATCCCGTTTATAATCGATGACTAAATTTCACGTTTTTTTCAACTCGAGTTTTGCCTCCAAAATCGTGTAGAATCACACGGTTTCTCTCGTGGTTTTGTTGCTTAATTTTCAATCTTTTGACGATCCTATTTTCATAAATAGTGGTTGTCTAATTTAAAACGAAGTTTTAATTTGTTGTTTTATGTTAATAGCATGTTTGTTGTTTGCATAGTTGAATTTTGTTGAGTAGGTTTTTATAAAAAAGAAGTTGTACAACAGGATATTCGATCGAGTTGGTCAGTACTCGATCGAGTATCCATGTTTTGGTTGCTGTTTTGTCTTGGTTTTAAGTTGTTTTTGTTGGGGTTGGTGTCCTTAACAGTTAGTGCAAGGACTTATAAACCTCTAAAAGGATCAAAGGGTATACTATGTATTATTATCAGTTGATCCACGTTTATCAATAACGGTCGGCTTGCTAGATAAGTTTGACGTTATTGTCATACAGATGGCGGTGATCAACTGGTCCCTAAAAGTCACACCTATAGGATACGTTCGAGAGATGTGACGGTATGAAAATACTGTCATGTAGATGCCAAAATTGACTAACCAGTTAGTCCGAGTTATTTGACTTAGTAATTAGTCAAATATGTGATGTTGAGATATTATATTAATACGGATTAAATATCATGGGCTAAGGCGAATTAACCAGTTAATTCGTAAAATTAAATATACGTGATTTATATTTAATTATATGTATATTAAAATAATTATACAATCTTTTGTTTTGTCGGACACGTATTAATAATTGACTAACCCGTATTATTAGCGATGCCTTAATTTCCGATAACCGATAATGTGATTTATAATCGACCACGTCATATACACTTAGCGAGTGATGGACCGGACCGCGAGTTTAAGTGAAGAGAAATTGAAAAGCCCATACGGGCTCCTCTCACTCGGTTTGGCCGAGAATCACCAAGACAAAAGGAGAGCTTTCTCCTCTTGTCGAACCTAATTCATTCTTGCTAAAAATTCGGGGTTTGAAGAGCATTCTTCTCTGTAGAAACCGAGATCTCACATCTCAAGCAAAACTCACATCGATTCTCCCTATATTGCAAGGCAATCGGAGAACACTGTTCTAGCACAAGGGCATATCTCGGACAAGGTCTTGGGTGCAACAATTAGGAGGGAATCTCATTTGATTTGTTCTTTACGCCGCACTATAAGGACCCGAGGTTGATTCTAATTCCTTATCGTTTCCATATTGTTTTTATCGTTTTATGACTATAAATTGCATGTTTAAATTTACGTTATAGTCCTGCAATTAAAGGGTAGTATACGGATATTTACCCACAAGTGGTATCAGAGCGAGGCCACGTAAATTTTTATATGTGTTTTTCATCAAACGATTGTTGAAACGATGATTTTTGGTTAAAATTTGTCTCGGCAGCCAATTTTTTACTCGGCAGAAATTTTTTTTAATTTGCTGCGGTTTTTGGTTGTTTTGGGAACCGTGTCTTGTTTACACGGTTGCTCTTGTTGTTGTTTTGTCTCGAAAACCAAACCGTGCCATGTTATACACGGCTGTTTTGCTACAAATTTTATGTTGTTTTTACATGTTGTTATTTTATACAGAGATTATAGCAACATGTCAAGTTTTTGTCAATTGTTAAATTTGTTTTGAGGCGTTTTTGATCAACATTACAATTGATTTTGTCTCGAAATATGTTTTCACGAGGGTTTTGAAGTTTCAGCCACTTTAGCATTCGATCGAGCGTATTTCTACTCGATCGAGTGCTGTTTCTGTCTTGTTTTTGATCGATCGAGTCCCTGTTGTACTCGATCGACCCTGTCTCAAAAACCTTTTGCTCGATCGAGTCCTTCTTTGTACTCGATCGACACGCTTTCAACCCCCTCCGCTCGATCGAGTTGTCCTCGTACTCGATCGAGTAGTTTTGTTGATATAGGTACTCGATCGACCTCCGGTTTAGTCGATCGAGCACCTCCTGATTAGCATACCTCTCGATCGACTTAGTTGATCGATCGAGGCCCTTTTAGTTCCTCGATCGAGCACTTATGTCCCTGGATCGAGGGATTTAAATCTTTAAACATTGAAAATTTGTTTCTTTTGATTTAAATTTTCTTTTGGCTTCAATATGTACTTTATCCGGATATAGTACACTCGCTATGATTGTGAAACGGTTCACACACGTACCATTAAGTTATTTTAAATTATATTTAAAGTAACGGATTATAATAGATTAAAATTAAATGATAGAAGCGGTTTTATCACACGAATTTTAATCATTAAAAGGTGGTTTGGATAAATTTAACATAATTACAGAATTATGTCACGAATGAATTTGTTTTTAGTTGATGCTTTTTTTTATTTATCGTTAATTTATGAATGCCGTGAATGCCTTTTAATTACGTATTTAATTTTACAAGCGATTGTAACTTAGTGTGGCCTTAGTAGAACGTGTTACCGTAATGATGGAACACGGTCTTGGTTGTATTTTGAGATCTTGTATCTCCGTTTTGGATTTTTATTTGTAATTACAGTTTTAATTAGAATGTAAATAGGTTTATATTTGTAATTTTAAATTGTAATTTTTTGAGAAGACCAAAGATGGAGACCAGATGCTCACTCCCGCTACTTGGATCAAGATGGAACATCAAGACAAGCTTTTCGGGTCCAACGGTGGATTCCAAAGTTGTATCTTGTTCTTTTACTAGGATAGGCCACACTAGGAATTTTTTATTTACGTATCGCATTCCTTTATTTATTTTTCGCAACGATAATTTGCATCATATTCCGCCTAAAAACCAAACCACCTAATTATTGCATGAAAACTGACACATATAGAGGTCACGAGTTAGTTTTCATTGACATTCTCATGTCACACGTTTCTAAGCCATCTTCCAAACAAATTCATTCACGACAGACGCTAGTTATTCGTTCACTTAAAATGAATTATAATTTTGTTGATGGGATCTTCCTCGTATAAACCAAAATTGAGAACGGTCTTTATAGGTCAAACTCCAATGAGTCCCTTCTTCGTCGGTAGGCATACTATGACCCCTTCTACGTCGGGTAAGTTGGAACCGATTGACCTATTTTATCTCAACACTATGGTCACTCGTACGATCCTGTGATCATGGTGGACTATAGATAGGATTTACGGAAATCTATCGACCAAGAGTTCTTAAGGAAGAATTAGCTAAACAGTTGGCTTATCAATTTACGGAAATTGAGTCTTGGGATCACTTGTATCTTTCTTGAGGGAGATCAATTATGCAAGTGCGAGAGTCTACATGTTTAAAATAAATTTTAAAATAGACTTAAATCACCTCGATGAGTTGCTTATTTCGTTTTGTTTTTCTTTCTTTTTCAGTGTAGATCACGTTTTAAATCGCTAAACATCAAATGGCTGGTTCAAGTGATAACCCAATGCCAAGTGCCACATTGGACCGTGAGTCCTGGCTTAGGATCTTCATGAGTCGGATGAATCGGTCCACTCGGATCAAGAATGACGGATCCAACTTTGCGGACGGGAGGGCATTACGGAATGCTTGCCGCTGGCGACGGAAAGCTCGAGATATCTGCTTGAGCCCATGCCGTTAAACCCAGGCCCCACGGCTGGAATTAACGAAATCAACAAGTATAACGATTTCGCTTTAGAAGCTGGTGCGGTAAAGAACGTACTTATTTTTGCAATGGAACCCAATTTGCAGAAACGCTTCATAGCCCAAGGTGCAAACAAGATTTTCACCACGCTCACTAAGGAATTCTCGAAAGCGCCGAGAATCGTGACCTATGAGCATACCACTCGCTTCTTTGATGCGAGACTCCAGAAGGGCCAACCGGTTAGCCCACACATTCACAGCATGATTGAGAATGTCGAGAAGTCGGAGACCTTTAATCGTAACATCAGCGAGAACATTGTTATCGACCGTATTCTTCACTCACTCCACGATGGTTATTCGCAATTCAGAGCGAATTACTATATGAATGATTTGAAGAAAACTCCCCATGAATGGCACTCCCTCCTCGTACAGACCGAGAAGGACATGAAGTGCAGTGGGAGCTCGAAACAGGATGTTCTCGTTGTGTCAAACAAAGGGAAAGGTAAGGGCAAAGCTCCGGCAAACCTAACAGTAGGTAAGGCGAAGTTCAAGAAGTCGGGTTCAGGGAAGAGTGGTCCTGGTGAGGCGAGTAACTCATCAGGCATGACAAAGAGCAAGAGTGAGAACATGGAATGCCATCATTGCCACAAGACTGGGCATTGGAGACGCACATGTCCTGTTTATCATGAGGACTTAAAGGCAGGTCGTGTTAAACCTGTTGGTATGTCTTCTCTCTCTTCTACTTTTATTCATATGATTGAGATTAACCACGCAAGTTACGGAACTTGGGTACTTGATCCTGGTTGTGGTTCTCATCTGTGTAATCATGTGCGGGGGCTCCGAAACATCGAACCCCTCGTAAAGGGTGAGGTGGACTGCGTGTTGGGAATGGAGCAAGAGTAGTTTGCCATCTCCAAGGGGACATATGTGATCCACTTCCTAGCGGATTTGAGTTATCATTATATGATTGCTATTATGTACCCAGTCTTTCTAAAAACATTATTTTACATTTTCGCTTGATAAACTTGGTTTTTCATTTGTAATAGAAAATAATGCTTGCATTTTCTCATTACACAATATGATTTATGGCAAGGCAGTTTCCATGAATGGAATTTATGTTTTAGATCAGACCAATGAAATATTACACGTAATGAATAAAAGGTTAAAGGTTGGTGACAAAGATCAAACGTATCTATGGCACTGCCGTATGGGACACATTAATGAGAAACGCGTAAAACAGCTCATCAAACATGGAGCTATCTCGGCCTTTGATTTTCAATCATTTGGCACGTGTGAATCATGTCTCATCGGTAAGATGACTCGGATTTCCTTCAAAGGTGTTGGAATGCGCGCTGCTGACCTATTAGGGCTCATACACACGGATGTATGTGGTCCTATGTCAATCACCGCACGAGAAGGCTATAGGTATTTCATCACTTTCACGGACGATTTGAGTAGATATGGCTATGTCTACTTAATGAAGCACAAAAGTGAATCCTTTGAGAAATTCAAGGAATACCAAAATAGGGTACAGAACCCGTTGGGTAGAAAGATTAAAACACTGCGTTCGGATCGTGGTGGCGAGTATCTTTCTCACGAGTTTGATCAACACCGAAGGACCGTGGGATTGCCCTACGATTAACTCCACGGAACACCACACGGTTGAATGGTGTGTCCGAACGGAGAAATCGAACACTACTTGATATGGTTCGATCCATGATGAGTCACACGGTTTTACATGATTCATTATGGGGTTATGCTCTTATGTCGGCCGCTCTAATACTTAACCGAAGTCCGTCTAAAGTGTTGACAAGACTCCATATGAACTATGGAAGGGAACGGTCCCTAACTTGTCCTTTATACGGGTTTGGGGCTGCGAGGCTTATGTCAAGTGGAGACGTGAAGATAAGCTCGGCCCGCGATCGGTCAAGACATACTTTATAGGTTATCCTAAAGGATCACGTGGTCATTACTTCTATTCGCCAACCGAACAACGTGTTTTTGTTGCGGCTAGTGCGACATTCTTAGAGAAGGAATTTCTCGAGAATGCAAAGAGTGATAGAACCTTCGACCTGTCGGAGATTCCAGAACCAAACACCGAGCAACCATTGGAGGAACCAATTCCTTCAATCCCGGGCTGCAGTGAATATTCCGAGGAACCTAGGAGGTCGGGGAGAGTCTCTATTCCTCCGGACAGATACATCGGTATGGTCGAGGAACATGACATAGATGACGTTCTACTCTTAACGAGTAGTGAACCCGCAACCTATAAAGGTGCCATGACAAGTTCTGACTCAAAGCTATGGCTTGAGGCCATGCAATCCGAGATGGACTCCATGTATGAGAACAACGTGTGGGATCTTGTTGACTTACCTGCTAAGGTTCGTCCCCTTCAATGCAAATGGCTTTACAAGATAAAGCATTCTGTGGAAGGTCAACAAGATATCTACAAAGCACGACTAGTTGCTAAAGGTTTCACCCAAGTGCCAGGTTTGCACTACGATGAGATTTTTGCACCCGTAGTTATCTTTGCGTTCCATTCGGATTATCTTAGCGATCGCCGCTTTTCATGACTATGAAATTTGGCAAATGGATGTGAAAACCGCCTTCTTAAACGGCTTTTTGGAGGAAGAGTTGTACATGGTACAACCCGAAGGTTTCATCGATCCAGTACATCCTAAGAAAGTGTGCAAGCTTAAGCGTTCCATTTATGGACTTAAGCAAGCATCCAGGAGTTGGAATCATCGCTTCGACCAAGTGATAAAAGACAATGGATTTACTCGATCTGTCGAGGAACCATGTCTATATATCAAGTCGAGTGGGAGCAAGATTGTCTTCCTAATATTGTATGTTGACGACATACTCCTGATTGGGAATGACATACCTCTCTTAACTTCGGTGAAAGTATGGTTGAAGAACCATTTCCAGATGAAAGATCTGGGAGAGGCACAAAGAATTCTAGGCATCCGTATCTATCGAGATAGATCACGACGGATGTTATCTCTCAGTCAGGAGTCTTACATAGACAAAGTCCTAGAGAGATTCAGTATGACTAACTCCAAGAAGGGGTTCCTTCCTATGGCTCCAGGGGTGCACTTGAGCAAGTCTCAGGCACCAGAGACACCGGAAGAGAAAGAGCGCATGACACGGATTCCTTATGCTTCGGCTATAGGATCAATCATGTATGCCATGATATGCACACGTCCGGACGTGGCATATGCATTGAGTATGACAAGTCGATTCCAACAGCAACCAGGTGAACCACATTGGTTGGCTGTCAAGAACATTCTTAAGTACCTACGGAGGACTAAAGATTGGGCTTTGACTTATGGAGGCGAACAAAAGCTATGCGCGAACCGATTTACGCAGATGCTAGCTTCCAAACGGATCGTGATGACTCGAAATCTCGGTCAGGATTCGTTTTTACTCTTAATGGCGCTGCAGATCATTTGTGGAAGAGTTCGAAACAAAAACTGTTATAAAGCAGATTCTACGACCGAGTCCGAGTACTATGCCGCGTACGAAGCAACAAAGGAAGCGATATGGATGCGTCAATTCTTACATGGGCTCTCTGTAGTGCCTAGTTCGAATGACCCGATCACCATCTATTGCGACAATAGTGGTGCCATCTTCCAAGCTAAGGAGCCAAAGTCTAGCAACAAATCTAGACATGTACAACGGAAAGCTCATCTAATCCGGGATTACGTGGAGCAAAAGACAATAGTGATAGAAAAGATTGCTCTGAGATGATAACATAGCGAGATCCTCTCACTAAAGCATTACGACAAGATAAGCATGAAGGGCACGTAAATTCCATGGGAATCAAACGTGTTCCTGAGTTGTAGTACTCTTTTATGGATCAGATTCATTCTCCTTTGTACTCTATACGACATCATCGTTTTGATATTTTATATATATATATATATATATTTTGTTTTTCATGTGGAATTGTACGACAATTTTGAACACCACAAAGTGAACTGAAAAAACATCATATCTTGTTAGTCCTTAATTGCCCACATGAGCTGATAACTCTGGCAATTATTCTGTGACGTTGGTTGATGGTGGGTTCAACGAGCCATAAGTCAACAGGTTGACTGACCAATCACAGAGGCGATTTATACGGATATTTCGTAGGACACCATTGTGACATCGACGTGGAGTCCTAAATGTTTTATAACATTCATTTGCCGGTCGTGGATAGGACCTCCATAATGATCCTAAGAGTCGATTCTTTGACTATTGACTGTCTCTTGAGACTACGGCAGATTTTGGGTGACTTTGGTTTCTTTCTCACGGTCATCCATCCGTAACAGGGGCCAAGTAGATTTTTTCGGGTCATTTCATCTTTGTGCTTAGATCGGAAGGAGTCGAGTTGAAGGAAATATTCAGCCTTTATCGGGTACTCGATATTTCTCAGGGCCACTCGAGGAGTCAGAATCGAAATGCATGGCCATGCTCGGATACGGATTCGTTTTATCAGTTAAGTTACTCTCTAGTCGGGGAAACCACTCTAGATACAGATCGATTGTAAAATACGACCTTTGTGGATCCAGATCTACAAATTGTTTTACATTGAGTGGGAGAAATTTTAAATGAATATGAGAATCGGTTATCGCACCTACACTTGTTCGGACAAGTGGGAGTTTGTTGGAGCTTGTGTCCTCCAGTTAGTGCGGATAACGTCATTGCACATACACTTGTACGGACAAGTGGGAGCTTGTTGGGGTTGGTGTCCTTAACAGTTAGTGCAAGGACTTATAAACCTCTAAAAGGATCAAAGGGTATACTATGTATTATTATCAGTTGATCCACGTTTATCAATAACGGTTGGCTTGCTAGATAAGTTTGACGTTATTGTCATACAGATGGCGGTGATCAACTGGTCCCTAAAAGTCACACCTATAGGATACGTTCGAGAGATGTGACGGTATGAAAATACTGTCATGTAGATGCCAAAATTGACTAACCAGTTAGTCCGAGTTATTTGACTTAGTAATTAGTCAAATATGTGATGTTGAGATATTATATTTAATACGGATTAAATATCATGGGCTAAGGCGAATTAACCAGTTAATTCGTAAAATTAAATATACGTGATTTATATTTAATTATATGTATATTAAAATAATTATACAATACTGTTTTGTCGGACACGTATTAATAATTCAGCTAACCCGTATTATTAGCTGATGCCTTAATTTCCGATAACCGATGATTTATAATCGACCACGTCATATACACTTAGCGAGTGATGGACCGGACCGCGAGTTTAAGTGAAGAGAAATTGAAAAGCCCATACGGGCTCCTCTCACTCGGTTTGGCCGAGAATCACCAAGACAAAAGGAGAGCTTTCTCCTCTTGTCGAACCTAATTCATTCTTGCTAAAAATTCAGGGTTTCGAAGAGCATTCTTCTCTGTAGAAACCGAGATCTCACATCTCAAGCAAAACTCACATCAGTTCTCCCTATATTGCAAGGCAATCGGAGAACACTGTTCTAGCACAAGGGCATATCTCGGACAAGGTCTTGGGTGCAACAATTAGGAGGGAATCTCATTTGATTTCTGTTCTTTACGCCGCACTATAAGGACCCGAGGTTGATTCTAATTCCTTATCGTTTCCATATTGTTTTTATCGTTTTATGACTATAAATTGCATGTTTAAATTTACGTTATAGTCCTGCAATTAAAGGGTAGTATACGGATATTTACCCACAGGTTTTGCTTCTGTAGTTCGATACGCGATCGAGTGACCCCAATACTCGATCGACTGTCCTCTGTTATAAGTACATAGTTGTTTCGTTTCATTTGTTTACATTTGCCTATTCGCTTGTGTAATATTTTCTGCCTTGAACTATTGCTTATCACGTGAAGGAAACCCGACATGACCTAGATTAGGCCTTGCATAACCTATATATCGATTGTGGCTAGTGGTTTAGGATGCTTAGATTTGCGTGCCTTGTTGTTGTGTTGCATTCGTTGTTCGTTGCTTTGTTGCTTTCGCTTTGTTCGTTGTTTGGTTGCTTTCGTTGTTCGTTGTTTGGTTGCTTGTTGTTATAGTTGTTTTATGAACTAACCCCTAATGTTGGTTCACCTTTCTTATGCTAAGCGTAAGAATTTATATCTCTCCTTTTGGTTACGTTGTTGTTTATTTAGAATGAAATTCGCATGCTAAATCACTTGACGAATTTTATGCATTAAACGACTTAGAAGCTTACTTCATATGTTAGGAATTAACATAACGGTTGCATTTTTCGCATGTGTTCATATCCGAAATAGCCATACTTTTTCATAAGTAGAGACCGTTATTGCAACGGGCGGGGTTGGAGTTTTTTAATGAAATTATTTAAACTTCCTAACACGTAATCTCACATGAACTCATTTCTCTAAAATTTGGTTTCCAAATTTCACCTTAAAATTTAGTGGCGACTCCTTTCAACGATGTAAAATGTTTTTTGTAAAGGAACATTTGCGTGGATAAATTTCCCTTGTCCACAACAAGTATATTCATGCAACATTTTACTTCACGTTTCCCGACTCATAACCACCCACGTAGTCACCAACCGAAATAATAGGATCTAGTTTTGAAATGAGGGGTCCTTCTCACCCAAAACCGACCTCCTATTGTACTCATGTCAGGTTCATTTTATTAGACACTCCTAGATTCATTTTGGTTCATTGGTTTAGGTTCCAAAATCATCGCTCTGATACCACTTTGTAACACCCCCTTCTTACCCGGCCAAGGTAATTGGGAGATGTTACCCTCTCGGTTTCCCGAGGCAGTAAATCGGAGATACAATCAAAAAAAATTTATTATAAATAACAAGTTTAGTGATTACAAACCATAAACTAAAGATAAATGTAAACTATACAAATTAAAAGTCGACTACCATCTATGTCATCTATGCTATGCTACTCGACTCCGAGTCCAAGGCGCGGCCCATGACAAGGCTGTCACAACACTATCAAAGATAAAACCAACCGGTCTCTATAAAATGTAGTAGAGGCAGTCGGGTATCGAATCCACAGGGAGAGGGGAATAATGTAAGCTAAACTAAGTCTGCCTGAGTAACCGTTGTTAGGTTCATAGATCCCTAATTAGACTCTTCTAATTAGTTTCTAAATTACTCAATAATTTAGAATAATAGATCTAGAGCATGCAATAATAAATAATATGAAATAAGGGAAAAAAAAAGAATTTCCTTACAATGGTGATGGACGAAAAAGTGTGGGCACTAGATTAGGACTCATTTCTAACCTAGATCTTGAGCTTATTAATGTTGGATGATCCTCCAAAAACCCGAAGCTCCAAGTATAGGAACTCTCCTCTTAGTAGCACCCAAGACATACCCTTAACACAAATAATATTATTAACTAGATAATATTACTAGTAACCTTAAATATTAATACTAATATTAATATAAATACTACATTAGTATTCTTGTGATAATATTAGATTTAGAATAAATTTTAAGCATAAAAACTAGTTTTTATGAGAGATGAAGAGATAGAGGGATAAGCATAAGAATAATCATCTTTCATATGTAAAATGAGAACTTGTTCTCTTTATTTATGGGGGGGTGCCGGTTTCATCTTGTCAAAAAGAGGCATGCTTATGCTTTTTGTCTTATCAAAATAATAGGCTTGGGTCTAGGTTGTTTAGGTAATAATGGTGTCTTTTGCATGAAAAAGAACAACAATCATCACCCTAAAAACCCACCCAAAACCGGCTCCCACATGCTAAAATGGATTTCCATTTTACAACTTCTATTTTGTCAATTGTAATGTGTGACATGTGACATGTAACATGTAATATGTCATTAGTAATATAAATGCATATTTAACAAATTAAATTGTAATTCATAATTACATGTATGTAAAATGGGTCATTTTGAATTTAGTTAATATAATCTACAACATTTTGTAATTATAACTAACTAATTACTCTTATCTCAAATGTTTCATAGACATTAATCAATTTTAGTAATATAACATATTAATTACTAAATTGAATCTTATTTAATCATATTACAATAAGACATAAAATTCTCACTTACAAATGAAATTTGTTCAATTTAAGGAATTAATTAATCCGTATCGATATACAATTAATTAACTTATCAGTTAAGGGAATTGTCCTATAGGTGTGACCTTAAGGGATCAACTGATCACCACCGTCAAACGACAGTAACGTCAAACTCTAGTCAGCAAATCGTTACCGATTACTGTTGATCAGTTGACAATATATTGAATCATTCCTTGTGTATTCTTAATATGAGATTTAAATATGTGATCGCTCTATTGTTGAGGACACATACTGTGGACATTGGCCACCCACGGCGCGCGCGGAAGCGCTTGATTAAGCCTGCATTTGTGGAGTCGCCACCATTTTTTATGGGAAATTGGAACCGTTCGAATACCTTATGCCATGTTGAGACACAAAGTAGTGACATGAACACTAAGAACTCGTTACCCTTAGCATTCTATGTCTAGAATGACTCTCGTGGATGCCAATGAACACGGATGTTCACAGAGATCTGGAGTAAGGGGTGAGGGTACGTATTAGGAAGCTCTTTAATGGAACACCTAATCCCGCCCGCCTCGATAGCGGCCTCTACTAATGATTTGGGAAATTGTTCATATTTGATATGTCGTCGATGTAATGCATGAAATGAAACAAACATAGATTAATCCTAGCTTGTGAGATTAAACTAAGTTGGTTAACACGTATTTAGCAAACAATTGGGTCGAAGTAGATGTTAGATTCAACTACATGTGAAAAAGCCATGCAATTAAATCATACATAAGGTAATAAATGAACTATAATTAATTACAATAATTAAAATTATAAGAATTACAATGGTTTGATTGATTTACGTCAGAAGCACGCTCAAAACGAGATTTGAAGAAGGAAAATAAAAGAAAAATATAAAATTAAAAACGAAAGGTATGAAAATACGTCTAATTAGCAGTGGTAATACGACTAATAGTCGATTTAATACATAATTAGAAGCTACGTCAAAGCGGAAACGAGTTCATGGACAGAAGCCAACCCAGAACTGGCGCAGCATCTGCTCTGTCCCTTAGAAGAGGCGCAGCTCTTCCTGCGTCTGTTCTCGAGTTGGGTTCTGTCTGTGAAGTCAGAATCGCCGATTGTTAATGTTCGTTGGTGAATTTAAAGTCGATTAATGATATTTAAACCCGAATTGAAGTAATTTAACAGGTTACATGCATCTTATATTGTCATAAAAGGAACTAAAGGGTGAGAATTTATAGCGATTTACATGGCTAATATCAATACGATGTCGGAAACGGATTTACATACAAACTCGAATTTAATGGTGGAAACAAAAGATTACGAATTAATGTCGAAAACAGAATTAAAACATGTATCAAAGACGAATTCAGGAGACTTGATATGAACAAATCGAGCCTCTTAAAATCCGGGTTCGAATAAGATGACGAAAACCCGCAAATATCGATTATAAGGGATTTAAGTCGGGATTAAACGCTATGATTTGAAAAGAATTAATTAGACATAATTATATACTGATATGAACGAGAGAAAACGAAAGAAAATAAGAAAAACAGAAAGTTGCAGAAGATCGAGGAAAAAGAAGAAGAGCAGGAGCAGCGGCAGCTTCAGGAAGAGGCGCATCTATTGCTGCGTTTCTTCTCGACGTCAGATCTCCCCTGATTTGTAAATACGGTTTAAAAGATGGTTTTTGAAGACGGTTTTGAACGTTCTTATGATATAAATCTTACATTCGTGATACAAAATAAAAGTACAATAAATAAAATATGATTTTACACCCTCAGACTTACATGTTTGACGAAACGAGATTAACTAAATTATCGCTTAGTGATTGCTCGACTTGAATATGCGAATATGAAAGTGCCCTTGTTAAAAAATTTAAATGATTGATTAGATTGATTAAGTGGAGTTGGTCAAATCGGTCGGTCTATGCAACGTGACTGGGACTCAGAATGATCTGAGCTTACGAGGTCGATTGATCAAGCACGTAGGCGTCGAAAGCGAAGAGCGTGGTCTAGAGTGCAAAGGGAGAAGAGAAGGGCGGACACTCGCGTGAAAAATATGTGAGGCGAAGGCCTCTATTTATACTAATCACACGGAGGAATTATGGTAAAAATAGGATACGGAAGGAAAGATCCGGAAACAACCGACTTAGGTTGAAACACGGAAAGTTGGACAAAAAGAAAGCCTTGAGAAAAGGCGCAGCAGGTGCTGCGACCCTTAGAAGAGGCGCAACACTTACTGCGTCCTTTCTCGGGTATTATTCTTCTGCGCAAGAAAACTCAATTGACAGTCTGTCGTATTTTAGGCATAACTTTCTCTACAAGACTCGGATTAAGGTGATTTTGGTGGCGTTGGAAAGCTAAAAGAAAGATCTAGAACTTTTTGGGAAATAGGCCAGACCCAAAAAACTCGTTATCACCTCTTAAAACGGGCCTAAAAGTCGGGTTGTCATTTTAGCTAAATGAAATGCACATTTTGTAATGTAAACTTTAAGTTTAGCCCAAAGAAGTGACATGGGATTAAAAATGAGATATACTCATAACATTTTATGACATCCTAACCTTAGGTTGACAAGCACATTGCTTTTTGACTCGGGATTGACGGTTTTTAGAAAATGAAGATGGTTTTTGACTCGAACTCCAAATGTACTCTAATTACTGCCAAAACGACCGTATCGGCACGTAGATGACGACCATGAGGTTGACTCTAGTGTTTAAGCTATCACTTGTCGATGAATTTACGAACTGTCATAAAATCGTTCCGCGTATCAAGCATGTGGCCCAATCATCACTGGGTGTTTGGCGGGAGGTGCAGAAATGAGGTATCTACAGAGCCCCCACTTTGACTGAGGCTTGGACAAGGCGAAAGTCAAAGTATAGCCATCAGGTCAATCGAAGATTACAACCTGAAGACTATGGCGACGCGAGTCGGCTCAAAGGGTTTGAGCCAAGGACCTGTCGTCGGGAACATTTTAGAGTCTGTCGACTTCTGGGGAGGGTCGTTTAAGATCCATTAGACTACGTAAGGAAGCTCGCCAGCCATAAGAAGAAATCGTACCTGAGACACCCCTGGGTGAAACGGGACTGAAGGCGCTTTGGCAAAATTCTTTGGTCTGAAGATAACTTGGTGTCTGAAGACATTAGAGGTTACAGGGATTCTGAAGAAACTTCTTAACACTTTTGAAGGCTAACTCTGAAGGCTATCTCTTAAAGGAAAGGCTGAAGGATAACTCTCTAAAGGACTGAAAGGAGGACTGAAAAGAACTGAAAAGAGGTTATCTGAAGGTTACTGAAAGGATTATCCTGAAAGTTGTCTGAAGGGTCATCCGAAGGTATAAAAGATTATCTGAAGAAATAAAGGCTGAAGGAAGGATTATCCTGAAAGGGTTATCTGAAGGGTCATCTGAAGGTATAAAAGATTATCTGAAGAAATAAAGGCTAAAGGAAGGATTATCCTGAAAGGGTTATCTAAGGGTTATCTGAAGGGTCATCTGAAGGGTTAAGGCAAGCTTCTGAAAGATCTGAAGGTTTATCCTGAAATGGGTTGTCTAAATGACAGAACTCTCCGGGAATTGTTTCTCTCGAACTCCGTGGGGAAGAATCATATGTTGAGTCGACAATGGCGCGCCCTTGGCACCGCTGAGGAGAAAAAAAGGATCGGTAGTGACGCGTCCTTAGCATCGCTGAGGAAAAGGTGCTTGATCGACAACGGCGCGTCCTTGGCACCACTGAGGAGAAAATCCACTCGGGTCATCGCAAGCGAAATTACGATAAAGAGGAGAAGCTCATGAACTGTATTTAATGATCATGAATTATTTATGGCATGAATTCTTGTTGGGGAACACGTTGATGATTAGGAACATCTTGATCGTCAGGGAAGAAACCTTGACCAATACTGCGAATATTGCTGGGGAATATCTTAACTGTCGCTGGGGAGAACGAAGACTTGAGCGAAGCTCCCAGTTGGAGCGAGTAATGCTTCTGATACTTACCTGTATAGTTAATA
The DNA here is from genome assembly GCF_048544455.1 of Silene latifolia. Taxonomy (NCBI): domain Eukaryota; kingdom Viridiplantae; phylum Streptophyta; class Magnoliopsida; order Caryophyllales; family Caryophyllaceae; genus Silene; species Silene latifolia. The sequence continues at coordinate 106,160,628 of NC_133527.1, read as the reverse complement.
GCCACACAAGAATGCAATATAACAGGAAAATAGCACATAAACATATATGCACGTAAGCAATCAGCACATGGACCTCAAATGAGGAAGCACATAGGCTTCTCAAAACTTGCTTCTTTATGAAATTTGTTGCTTGTAATGCGTTATGCATATTCAATGGGCTTTAGACGCATGACTGACGTGGACGCAGACCTTATACGGACGCAAAATGTAGACGGAATGTAGACATAGGACCGACTGACGCAACATAAGGATGACTCTGACAGACTTTGTCTAAGCATGCACAACCCCTAGCCAAGTATGGGTGACAACGCGTATCAGTTCCAAAGATAGAAGAATTGCAAGAAATATGGGGGCATATAAAAGGCAAGGTATGAGCCATGGATCATTTGTTTACTCGGACATGTTTTGTTGTCGCTTGCTGTAAAGGAGACCCCTCTTGAGGCATGATAACTTGAAGAATCGATCTAAGACCTTTGTCATCATCTGGACCGAGCACTAGTTGACACAAATGAGACACGAAGACTAAAAGGGAGAAATAAAGGAAGGGTGGCATCTCAGAATAGAAGCCCCCAGGATGAGAAGATGACTCTAGACTTTGGTAAAAAGGAGTCTGAGCGACAAGAAAGAGCCCCCGGTAAAGAGGTAAAAATGGATGGTTATATTGAGGATGGTTTTGAAATGGGGTTAAATGTTGATGGTTGGGATGGTTATGTCCATGAGGACTGCCTACCTATTCACGTGAAGTGAAATCAAACCAGATCGTAGTTCTGAGGTTTGGTTAATTTTATTTGGGTGTTCTGGTTGTATCCTTATTGTGTAAGAAAGGCCTGCCTACGTATCTGAAGAGGTATAATCAAACCATGCTCGTAGTTCAGGTGTGTGCCTAAGCTATGTTTTCAAGGCCTTAAATTGTATGGGTCATAAGGGTATATTCCTTTGGTGACTCGAATAATCGATTTGAGATAACTCCCTTTGATCATAGACCAAAGAGGTATAATTAATTTTGTAAAAATTTCCTTGTCTTGTGAGTTGTGAGCACACCTAAAAAGTGGACCCTAAGGATGGATATGGGTACGTCCCGTCCTAAGTATCAAAGTATTTGAAGACTCTGTGTCTGGGTCAAGGTGAAACTGGATTGGATATTTGGAATATGGGGCTTGGAAATAAGAGGCTTTGATGAGCAAATCTCTGGAACTTGATTTTATGGAGCTAAGGCTTGATGGGATTATGGCTTGTAATATGGCTTGGAAATGGGGTCTCTTGGCTTGATGTAGCCTGGGCACATAAAGGTAGGTTAAAACGACGTGGGTTCAAGTTTCCATGTCTTGGCCCTAAAGGATTGGTATACTTGACGAGCTTGAGAGGATTCTCAAAATTCCTAACTATCTCCCTGTAACGGTCTCGAGAAGGACTTAGGGTGTGTGATGAGTGAAAGGCTAAGTGAGGGTGCTAGCTGACAATCTTCATCGATGTCTTGATAAAATATAGAATTTAGCAGTATTTCATTCAGTATTTGATTTCATACTCGTTCTTGATTCAGACTCAGATTCTTGGTCTGGAATATATCCCAGATTTTGCTCAAATTTTTTATTCAGGTTTTTGAGGATAACTTTGACTTTGGATATTGACTTGAGTATTGATTGAGCCTTGACTCTTTTGATTCTTTTGTCTTGGATTATGGGCATAACTGCGGCCTTGGATATTGACATCAGTTTCTCTTGATTGAGCCTTTATCATTGATCATGGTTCGTATTGTTTTGGATTTGCTTTCTACCATGGATTTGCGTCAGACTAGCACCTTTGGTGTGAAAAAGGTTGGTCTTTAGTAATACAGGTTGTTTATTATGGGGAATTTGCCTTCCGTCATGGATCGTTAACAAGGGAGATGGTCTGGATTCGTCCTAGAATCTCTTGAGATAGGCTCGTCCTAAACTGGGCTATGGCGAGGTTTCTATTGCAAGACATGGAATAGGTAAGAAAATGGACACGGAGTTTCAGGTCCTCTACAACTTGGAATGGAACATCACTTAAGTTCACTCACATCGACTGACATGTGTTGTTGTTCATTTTAAAATGTCTCAAATCTATTTTTATTGTCACAGAAAAAGGGTCAGAGAAAGAGATAGGATAGAATAAGTGGATTGAAAATTGTACTTTTATTGAAATGAATAATGAATGTATTTAACATAGACTCGAGAAGACATGTGACTCGTGGGACAGCCCCCAGGTTGTCACTAGAAATGGAAATGGACACAAAGAAAGACACTAGAAAAGTTATAGGAAAGAAAGCCTAGGACTCGGACTTGGACTCGGACTTTGATTCAATCTCATATCTAGACTCCTAATCATCGGCCCATGCTTGAACATTTATTCTTCTGGAGACTGGCTTCAGCATCTGACTTTGAGCATTCATCCATCTGAGCACCTCGTCCTCATCATTGGGAACACTGGAAGGATAACAGTCAAGAAGAGTTTCCTGATAAGTGGTATATCTATGAGGATTGCCAAAGCTACCTCGTGGGTTAAAGGTTGAGAGGGACAATTTCCCACTTTCAATCATATCTTGGATCGCATGCTTGAGCTTATAGCACATCTCAGTATTGTGTCGTTTGCCCCTGTGATACTGGCAATGGGCATTACTATCCTAGTACCTGGACTTCTTTTCTGGATCTGTTGTAGGACCGATAGGCTTCAACATTCGTCGCTCTATGAGTCTTTGAAGGGCATTGGTGTATGTAATACCGATGTCGATAAATTTTCTAGGTGGTGCATCCTTCTTGTCGGAAGCTTTTGTGAATGACCTTGGAGAGTTGTTAGGTTTCTTTGACGAAGGCTCCATGAGGTTGCCTTTGTTGATTTTGATTCCTGGATGAGAATAACTAGGAATAGATTTGTGACAAACCCCAAAATAGGAGTAGTCAAAAACATCACTATTTAGAAACTTATTCATATATATATATATATATATATATATATATATATATATAAGCGGAATTTTCGTACAAAACAAAATAGTTAAGATGTTGAAAACATCGTCTTGCTTAATTCTTATACAACAGGACCCCTTCGAAAACAAAACAACATAAAAGTACTGGGTTTACTATTCCAAACAAACAGAAAGAAAAGTATACTTTATTTTACAGACACAAAAGTTTTACAAGAAACAACGTTTAACAAAAAAAGGCGGAATCTCTCCACTCACTGCCCCGTAACCATCTTCTTATAGTTAACCTGCAAGTTTATAAAAACTTCCACAGTCAGTGGGGAGTAATTACAAATTCAATTCAAGGTTTAACATTATCGATCTATAAGTAAGGTCAGTTATAAAAGTAGATAAGTAACTGATCAATGTAATTAAAGACACCTTGTTACTATATAGACTCTTTGCTAACTCTTTTTCTTTTTTGTTGTTTACAAACATAAACTTGTAAACATTAATATCCTAACCCAAATTTTGAGTAGATATGATCCTGTTGGATGAAATAAACAATTAGAAATAATAAGGGCAACAAAAGATACACTTGTTGCATCAATTTATGATAAAATGAAAACTCTTTATAGTATTGCCCAAAATAGAGTACATAGGCCAATCTCCCAGGAAGTCCAAACTTCTCCCTGGACGACAGAAACCCATACACTCGTCATGCATGCTAGCAAAGTCATGGAGGCCAAACTTCTCCAAGACTAGTTGGGAGTCAAAACTTCTCCACAACTTACATGAGAGTGACCTAAATATAGGAGTCCAAACTTCTCCTAACAAGGCGGCATAAAAATAAATAATAAGGTTCATCCCGCTGTTCTCATATTGGGGTACAACGGTTATTTCCTCTTCCGGGACTTCCTATACTGAAAATATGAGGTTCAATTCATACATTTCTACTATATAAATAATAATACCTCATATTAGGTTCTTTGTACATAAAAATAATCATTTAGAGTCATATATTACTCACTCTTTGAGCCATTAGGCACTTGTAGTTATAATTGATTTAGCTCGGTTTCCACAACTCGACCTATTTCCGTATAAAAATCGTATAAAATAAAATATAAACTTTGTTGTCATAATTTTTCTTTATTTAAGTACATAACATCTATATAAACAATTTACTCTAGGATATATCATACAATTGAAGCCATTAGACTCATCATTTGAAAGTAACTACGATAACTTTCGGTGAAAGACCCGCTTCTGACCCTTGTTAGTTCTTTTAAGCATATCTCTTAAATTACAATTCCCATGAAGACGTGCCTTACCTTTCTGAAAACTAGATTAAATTTAGGAGAAATAACCTATCATGAAATTTTTCTGAAACATAATGCTTCATTGCGAAAATGGCCTTAAACAATACTCTGTTTCTGATTATTACTTCAGCATCAAACCAGACCTAGTTCACCAAATAATTCATTATTATTGATTTACAATACCTATGAAGATGATATTTTTATTATTGGAAATCTAAGAATAAGATCTAAAACTCTCAAGATCAAAGTTTTCTCAAATTCATTAATTTAAAATAGGTTATGGTCTGATCTTTACAACCTTTCCAGTTTTATAACCCTGCAGAATCAGTTTTGAGTCATCTGGGAAAAACAATCATAACTCCTAAACTACTTGGAATCAGAAGCTCTAATTGGTCTTTTTGGAAAGCTAAGAAAAAGAGATAAAATATTGATTTTGGGCAACTTTTTCCAGTTCTGAGTATTTAAGGTCAAAAATTGGGGTTTAAGACAGACAAAGTTTCTGATCAGAATCTGTGAGCTCGGTTTCAGCATGGTGCCTAGCCAAAACTTCCTTAAGACATGATTATCATCCAAAATCCTTCCCTTAAATCACTTGAATATGTAATATAAGTCCCTAAACTTACAAAATCAGTGGCTCATCATACTCAACAACCAATTTTTACTCAAAGATAAACAAAATTAATCCAAGAAATGAAAGTGTAATTACCTTGTTAAGATTGTCTTACACCTTTGTCTAATTCTCCCTTCTTAAGCTTAATCCACCTTATTCTAACATAAAGACTCTAATTAATAAATCTTAAGCTAAATTATAAATATTAGATTAAATACTTATAGGTGACTTACCAAAAGATGATTAGGGTTTTTTATCTTGTTTTCTCCTCTTCTTATGGCTTCCTCTTTCTTCTACACCCTTCTATTTTTGTGTGTGTTTATCCTAGGTTAGAAGGACGTAGACAACTACAAATTTTCAAGCCTATATATATATATATATATATATATATATATATATATATATATTAGGTTAGTCGTAATTGTACTCGGGTCAGTTTTAGTTACGATACGATACTAACGTTAAGTTATACAACTTAACTCCCGAGTACTTCACCTTGAAGTAACGTTTATAAGCGTATTATTAAGTGTTTCTAACCACGACTTGTCTTACCTCATCTATATTCCTTCCATAATTCATATCTAACTTTCAACATACTAAAATATTTTCGACATATTCTTAAACATACTTAAAAATTCGGGGTGTTACAAGATTGCTCACTTTTTGCTTTCTTCTTAGGACTGTCAGATTGAGGGTTTGTCTGGACACTTTTCATCTTGAGAGGTTGGGCATCAAGCTTCTTACCCATTTCAGCAAACTGGTTCTCCATGTTGGAAATCCGAGAGTTTAGGTTATCAATGGCTCCTTCTAACTTGGAAAATTTATTGTTGAAAGCAATGGAAAGCATGAGCATTTCACTTTAGATATCGTCGTCTTCGAGGACATTGATCTCTTCATTATCATGAGGAGCGAGGAGGTGATAACAATCTAGGGATGATTCTTCATCATGTTTAATGATATTAGACCCAAGAGGGTCGATCTTCTTGGATTGCTTGACGGAAGGTGGTAGAGGAAGCTTGCCATCCTCGATCATATCCCGAATAATATGCTTAAGACAAAAGTATTCCTCCGTATCGTGTCCCCTACCTCGATGGTACTGACAATATGAATTGCCCTTCCACCTAGGCAGTATCTTTTCAGGGTCTGGGATTGGACCAATTGGATGAAGTTTTCCCTAGGAAACCAGTCTTTGTAGATGATGCGTGTATTTTATATAAGGTTTTTACCTCATTTTTACACGCATTTCCGTACTATTTATGTAGCATTTAGCTACAAATGCCCCCGAATAGTCAACTTTGGTTTGTCTTGTGTAAATTGCAGGTACAGACCGGAAAGAAGATAAATTGAGCCTAAACCCGTCCCAGTTGCATAAATTTATGGAGAATAAGGAATCGGATCTTGGAATCTATCACTTTGAATACGTGTGAGCTGATTTCGGAAGGTGTCAAAGTGCCTTACGTGCTAATATAGCTCGATCGACCACTTTTCAGTCGATCGAATGCTTTATCCCTTGAAGTTTAACTCGATCGAGTTGTTTTCATCCTCGATCGAGAAGGCCAATATAAGAAGTCCTCGATCGAACGATTTTTCCATTCGATCGAGAGAAGTTTCTGCTTAGTTCCTCGATCGAGTGGTTTAATTCTACTCGATCGAGAGGTTTTGTTCTGTAGCCGTGTTTTTGCCTTATTTCGTATGGGCTTTGTAATTAGGCTTTGTTATTAGGTTAAGTAGTATGATTTTCGACTACTTAATCACTCGGAGACAACGTTACTTTCTCTCTTCTTCTTCTTCTCTCCTCTCTTCTCTCTTCTACACTTACTCTAGACTACTATTCAGATTTGGAACTTGTAATCGGTACATTACTCCTTTTTATTTCTTAATCATAATCTCTTTTATTGCTCTTTATTCTTTCTTTTCCTTATTACTCTTTATTGCTCTTGTTCGATCTCTCTTTTTGCATTATTATGATGTTTAATTTCTATTAAATATGTATGATTGTTGTTAATCCGATGATAATGCGTAGCTAATTTCCTTTGCTAAGACTTAGGGAATCCATGATTATGAAGGAATTGTAAATCCATATTTTAGGTTTAATGCTTGTGTAATCTATGTTGTTAATCGTTATATTTAATTGTTTCTGTCTAATTGAGTCGAAGCAATTAGTCATTTAATCGCAGTAAACCTTGACCTAGACCGGAAGGTTGGAAAGGGTGAGACATGTAGCGAACATTAGGGCACGTAGTGAGGGCGGAAGCTAAACTATTAGTGTTTTAGGGCGAATTGAGACCGGAAGGAGATATTCACTACCCCATAAACCATACTTGCATTGACCTGAGACCTAGATTGCTTGACTGAATAATCATGGTGAACCGACTGTCTTGATCATGGTAAACCGACTGTCTTAGCTAATTTCTCCTTATTTGCTAAATCCTTATTTTCTTACCTTTTCTCTATTCCTTAATCTCTTAGTTTAGAATAAATAAATTCAAACCCCCAGAAATTGGTTACCGTGACGGACTTAGTTAATGCTGACATTTTCCCATCTCCCTGTGGATATTGACCCTACTTACTGCTAGCTTCTGTTAGTGTATCTAGGTTTATTTTTGGTACCTGATGACGGTACCAAATTTTGGCGCCGTTGCCGGGGAGGTGGCGTAATTTTGTTGCTTTATTTAAGTTTGTCTCTCGTCTCAAGGATTTGATTCCTTGAGACTGATCTCATATGTTTGCGAGTTCTTGATTAGTTTTGCAGGATATCTGTTCTAGAAGAGAACATTGTCGTACATGTTCCTCTGTAAAATTCTATCTGCTAAGATGCCGAATATAGCCAGTCATTCAGAGCCGACGGTGGATTCACTTCCAAAAGGTTTCCTACTACCCACTACTGACTCGGGAACCTTTGGAATCCACCCATCTTACATACAGCTGGTCGAGAGAAATCTCTTCAGGGGGGGTACCTGAAGAAGACCCGTGCAAGCATATAGAGCTATTTACAGAGTACTGCTTCACCATTCCTCTTGCTGCTGGGGTGACACAAGACAGAGTGAAGTGGGTTCTCTTTCCCTTCTCTTTAACTGATGATGCCCGGGAATGGTTGAGGGATTTAGACAGGGAAGCAGCCGGTGTTACCGACTGGAATTTTCTTGCCTTGGCCTTTTAGAGGCGATATTTTCCACCACAGCGCACCAATGCATTGAGAGCTCAGATTACTACATTTGAGCAATTACCTACTGAAGAGTTGAATGGGGCTTGGACTAGGTTCAAGAAGCTCGTCCGTTCTGTGCCTCATCACGGGTTCAAGCGTTGGTTCTTATGTACCCAATTCTATAACGGGTTGTATCCGGACCAGAGACCTATTCTTGATAGTGCAGCCAAAGGGAGATTTCAGAAGAACGTAGGAGGACAGTAAAGGGTGGCATCTTATTGAGGAGATGGTTATTCATGTTGTTGGGTATGGAAATTTCCGAGGAGGTAGGAATGTAAATGAGTTGGTGGTAGCTGAGGTGGAAAGTCCTAGCGGAAGTCTAGGTAGTCCGGAGATTATAGAGATTGTGGGTGAGCATGCACAAGTTTGTGCTATTACTGAGCATGAGATAGTATGCGGTAGATGCGGCATGGAGGGGCATGACCCTATTGGTTGTCTGGCGAGTTTAGAGCATGTCCTTGCTTATCAAAAATTCAGGCAAGGAGTTCCTTTTTCTCAATTATATGAAGTCTTGACGAGTGCTTCTACTTCTTCTACGCCAATGCCGCAGCCGGATTCCTCTTCTACAAATGGGGAGTTTGCCGAACTGAAATCCTTGGTTTTGAACTTAACGCAACAGCTTGGGGAGAAATGCAACCAGGATAATACCACTATCGTGGAGTTAAGAGAGCAAGTTGCGCAATTAACACTTGCGCAAAACCAAGTTAATCATCCACCCTCGTGCGACCCAGTCAATGCCATCAATCTCCGAAGTGGCCTTGCTTATGAGGGGCCAAAAATACTGGAAGACAGGGTTGTGACAGCTGCTAATGGCCGGGAGGATGAGTTGGAAGAATCCACGGACGATATCCCTGCTGCATATTGTCCAGGCATTCGATCGAATGAAAATTCCCCTCGATCGAGTGAATTATCTTCTTCCACTACTCGATCGAGTACAATTTCTACTCGATCGAGAGATGCTCATTTAACAAATTTTGATCGAGTAACCCATTCCTCTCGATCGAACACTTTGACAGAAGAAATACCTCGATCGAGTGATTCTGGGACTCGATCGAGAGAACCTGAAATACAAAAGCTCGATCGAGAGGTTCAAATACCTCGATCGAGTAATTCTCAAGACAAAACCACTCGATCGAGTGAAGAAAGTGCTCAGTCCAGTGCCAGAACCAGCAGAGCTTCAATTTTGACATCTAATTCTGCTACCGTGTCTTCTTCCCCTGCTGTGAAGACGTCACGTGCTGATAAAGGTAAAGAGAAAGTCGTGGGTCCACTCATTGCTACCAGAGTACCCTATCCCGGACGTCTGAAGGACGCAAAGGTTGAGCGACAGTATGGTAAGTTTGTGGACGTCGTCAAGAACCTCCAGGTAACCGTCCCTTTTACCGAATTAATTACCCAGGTACCTACTTACGCTAAATTTATGAAAGATATTGTGACACGTAAGAGAGAGCTAAATGAATTTGAGACTGTTGCTTTCATGGAAGAGTCTAGTAATTTACTTTTAAATAAGGCTCCATCTAAAATGAAGACCCGGGTAGTTTCTCTATTACATGTGTTATAGACAATGAAGAAATAGATAAGGCTCTTTGTGATTTAGGAGCCAGTGGCAGTGTCATACCTCTGTCAGTCTACAATAAATTAAAAATGGGTCACCTTAAAATGACTAATATTACATTACAGATGGCTGATAGATCTGTAAGATGACCCTTGGGTGTCTTAGAGGACGTGCCTGTGAAAATAGGCAAGTTCTTTACACCAGTGGATTTTATTATTTTAGATATAGCTGAGAACACCCGGACCCCAATTAAACTAGGAAGAGCGTTCCTATGTACAGCTAGGGCTATTATTGATGTCAAACAAGGGCGTTTGACTCTTGCAGTAGGGGATGACGCGATTACTTTCAGTCTGCCTAGCACTTTGGCTCGGCCAATGATAGAGGATACATGCTATTCTGTTGATATTATTGACGAGTCTGTCTATGACTTTTGGTCGGGTTCTTTTATAAAGGACCCACTAGAAGCTCTAATGCTTTTGGATGAGTGTGCATATAACCCAGATAACAATGACGCTGTGTTGGATTTGCTTGAAGCTGCTTTAGATGAGCATGAACTTACCGACGCTGAGGGAGAGCAGGTGGAACAGATGATCAACACCCTTTGCTCCATAGAGGTAAAGGTACCTGAGCATAAGCCTCTTCCCTCTCATCTAAAATATGCTTTCTTAGATGATACTGAGAAATATCCAGTTATTGTTAGTGCTAAGCTTGATGATGATCAGCTGACTGCTTTGTTAGCTGTGCTTAAGAAAAACAGGAAAGCTATGGGTTATTCTTTGGATGATATCAAGGGGATTAGTTACGATATTTGTATGCACGGGATTGAGCTGGAGGAAGATCACAAGCCTTGCAGACAGGGTCAGCGTCGGCTGAACCAAAAGATGCAAGATGTTGTGATGGCTGAGGTAATGAAGCTTCTTGACGCAGGTATTATCTATTCTGTTGGTCATTCTAAGTGGGTGAGTCCAGTGCAGGTAGTTCCTAAGAAAGGAGGGACTATTGTGGTCAGGAATGACAAAAATGAGTTAATACCTACTAGAGTAGTAACTGGCTGGCGGATGTGTATAGACTACAGACAGCTGAATGCCGCCACCAAGAAAGATCACTTTCCCTTTCCTTTTATTGATCAGATGGTAGAAAGTTTGGCTTCTCATAAGTTTTTCTGCTATTTGGATGGGTACTCGGGGTTCTTTCAGATCCATATTCACCCAGATGATCAAGCTAAGACTACTTTTACTTGTCCTCATGGCGTGTTTGCTTATCGCAGGATGCCCTTTGGTTTATGTAATGCCCCTGCTACCTTTCAAAGGTGCATGATGGGGATATTTTCAGAGTACATTGAGTCTATTATGGAAGTTTTCATGGATGATTTCAGTGTTTATGGAAGTGATTTTTCTAACTGATTGTCTAACCTTGATAACGTGTTGCAGCGCTGCATTGAGGTTAATCTTGTGCTTAACTGGGAGAAGTGCCATTTCATGGTCAACGAGGGAGTTGTCTTAGGGCACTTAGTTTCTGACAGGGGAATAGAAGTTGACAAAGCAAAAGTGGAAGTGATTCACCAATTACCTCCTTCTGTTAACGTTAAAGGAGTGAGGAGTTTCCTTGGTCACGCCGGCTTTTATCGCCGATTTATCGTGGATTTTTCAAAAATTGCTAAACCACTTACGCAGCTGCTACTTAAGGATTCCCGTTTTGTATTTACTGATGAGTGTCTTTCTGCTTTTAACAGGTTAAAACAGGCTTTGGTAACTGCGCCGATCATACAGCCTCCCGACTGGGATTTACCGTTTGAGATAATGTGTGAAACTAGTGACTATGCGCTAGGAGCAGTGCTAGGCCAAAGGAAAGACAAAGCTTTAAATACAATTTACTATGCGAGCCTAACTCTGGATGAGGCTCAAGTGAAGTACACCACTACTGAGAAAGAGCTGCTAGTGGTGGTTTATGCCTTAGAAAAATTTCGTTCTTATTTAATAGGGTCAGAAATTACTGTTTTTACTGACCATGCAGCGCTGAGGCACCTTCTGGCTAAGAAGGAAGCTAAACCACGGCTATTGAGATGGATACTCCTTCTTCAGGGGTTTGATTTGCAGATAAAAGATAAGAAAGGAGCTGAGAATGTTGTAGCTGATCATCTATCAAGACTGTCACAGCAAGAGGGAGAAGATTCTTTACCTATCGATGATTCTTTTCCAGACGATTCTTTGTTTTCTGTTTTGTCTTCTATTGTTAACCAAGATCCTTGGTATGCAGATCTAGCTAACTACCTTGTCAGTGGCACGCTGCCGCCTGACCTTTCTCATCAGCAGAGGAAGCGTTTTCTATATAATGCTAAGCAGTACTTCTGGGATGATCCTTACTTGTTTAAGGAATGTGCAGACGGTCTCTACAGACGGTGTATTCCGCAGTGGGGGACCAAAGTAGTCCTAGAAGGATGTCACTCATCCTCTTATGGTGGTCACCACGGTCCATCGCACGCCGTGGCTAAGGTACTTCAGTCTGGTTTTTACTGGCCTACTTTGTTTGCTGACGCTAAGGCTTTTGTTTCAGCTTGTGATGCCTGCCAACGATCAGGGAATATTTCCAAGAGACATGAGATGCCACAAAATAGTATTTTAGAGGTTGAGGTTTTCGATGTCTAGGGCATCGATTTCCAAGGACCGTTCCCATCTAGTAAAGGTAACAGGTATATTTTAGTAGCTGTTGATTATGTGTCTAAGTGGGTGGAGGCAATTGCTTCACCCCATTGTGATGCCAAGACCGTGATTAAGATGTTCAAAAGGATCATATTTCCCCGATTTGACGTCCCTAGGTTCGTCATTAGTGATGGGGGAATGCACTTTAAAGAAAAGAAATTAACTTCCATTCTGTCTAAAGTTGGTGTTCAACACCGGCGTGGTTTGGGGTATCATCCCCAAACTAGTGGTCAGGTTGAGGTCTGTAATCGCGAGATTAAAGAGTTCCTATCTAAAGTGGTTTCTAAATCACGGAAGGATTGGAGTCTTAAATTAGAAGACAGATTATGGGCTTACGGAACTGCCTTTAAGACACCGATTAGTGCATCACCTTATCGGTTAGTTTATGGGAAATCATGTCATTTACCTGTTGAGTTGGAATGTAAAGCTTGGTGGGAAATTCGTGAACTTAACTTTGATCCTAAGTTGTGTGGTCAGAACCGTCTTTTGCAGCTAGATGAACTGGAGGAGTTTACGCTCAACGCCTATGATAGCTCACGTATCTACAAGGAGAAGACGAAGAGATGGCATGACAAAAGAATTTTACCTTGTGAATTCCATGTCGGGTAGAAGGTGTTGCTGTTTAATGCCCGACTGCGATTATTTCCTAACAAGCTGAAGTCCAGGTGGAGTGGCCCTTATACAGTGACAGCTGTCACTAAATTTGGGTCTGTTGAGCTAGAAGGTCCCGAGGAAATAGGTTTAAGGTGAATGGGCAATATGTGAAGCATTATCACGAAGCAAATGAAGAAGACAATCGTGTTGAAGTCTTGTACTTCGACGTACTTGATGCGCCAGTTAATTGAAGCCAGAAAGGTCGTGCGAAACCTCTTAAACCTGCGCTTTCCGGGAGGCAACCCGGACTGTTTTGTTGTACTTTTATTGAACTTATTTCTTTTCCTTTTGCTGTGTGTTGAACTTTAAACGCCGAACTATGCGTCCCCCATATTTCCTATACTTCTTATATGTGTTTTGCAGGTGAAGCAGCTCGATCGAGTGGTTTTTCTACTCGATCGAGTACTTTTGCTAAGATTTTCACTCGATCGAGCAACTGCTATCCTCGATCGACATGCTGCAAATCCCATTCTCTCGATCGAGTAACTTATCCTCTCGATCGAATGCTTTCGACACCAAATCCTCTCGATCGAACTGTTCTGAGTTGTTCGATCGAGCAGTTCCGTGTTCCAGCAGCTATTTTTCGTCCATTGAGTTGCTGTGTGACCACCTATAACCTCTCATGCTCATGGTCGGTTTGGGGAGGTCCCTCTTTACGCCGTCTAGTAAGTTTTCTGATTCCCGTTACCCTTTTCTCCTTAGTTTGCATTACTTTCCCTATTTTTGGTACAATGAGGGCATTGTACGGTTTGGTTTGGGGAGGTATGCATCCATATCTGTGTCTGCATGTTTTCTTGCATTTTCGTTTGCACGTTTATTCATTTTTGCATGCATCGTTGTTTTTAATTTTTAATTCAAAAAAAGTCACATAAAATTCAAAAAATTTCACGTTTATTTTGAGTCGGAACGTTTGAACTTTGATGCTACATTGAGTTTCTACCTATGCCTTACATATTCTTGACATTTTGTTGTCCTGATAATGTGCATAATCTACGAGTTTTTGTTTCTCTCTTATCTGAACGAATAGACTTGACTCACGTATTGGCAAACTACATTACATTCTGAGGTTAGAGCTTTATAAACTGGTGACATTCATGACCGGTTTCATGTAGGATGTGAGTAGTTCTCTCTATAAGGCATGTAACATCAATTTGCATAAGCATGAATCTAGTCTTCTTAATACCTGTATGCATTCGGTCTATGGATGGTGACGCATGTTAGGAGAGGCAGTTCCCTTCATTCTATTCTACCCATGAGCCTCACATAGCCAAATTGCCTTTTTGTCCTATTAGCTAAAATCTATAATTTTGCCTACCCTAACCGAGCTAGTGATGAGTAGCTGTTTGGGAAGCTTTACCGCAGCTTGGTTATATATCTGATTTCAGAAGTCGGTGGAAGAATTGAAGGGAATCAAAAGAAATTGTTTTGTGCAAAGAAAAAAAAAGAAAAAGAATTGAAAAAGAATTGAAAAGAAATACACGAAAAAGAAAGAAAAAAATCATATGCGGAAAAATGAAAAGTTATATAGATGATTTTACTCCCATGTTTTATTTGTATCTTATGGGGAGTTGACAAGTTTATGGTATATTGTGAGTTGAGTGCATCCAATTTGCATTGTTTTGTATTGACATATATTGAGTACGAAGTTGGGATGTAGTTTCAAAATTTGGATCCGTCGTTGCTAGCCTGGCTATTAACTCCACATTTCCAAATTCATCTTAGCCCCTTCTTACCCATTACCTCACTTACCCAAACGTAAGTCCTCGGCATGTGTTTTGGTCACTAGTTTGGTTGGAATGCATATGTACGGTTGTAGAGATTTTATTCATGTTAAAATGCATGCATGTTCTTATAGTTCGAGTTAGGTGAGTGTCTTTACTTCTTTCTATCTTTCACTTATATACTCACCTTGTGCCTAAATTTGAGTGATGAGCGACCCGTGAGAGTCCGATATCTTTGAGTCTTGCAAGGTCGACGGTTCAGTAAGTTTGAGACATTGATTTAATTCGTTTGCACTTATCACTTGCCACTTTGTTAGTTGTTGCATTAAACTGGTTTTGGTGGATAATTTGTAGCTGATGCGTTGGTCTCGTTCCGCTATTTCGTCTTAGTTGCATTCATAGTTTGCTTGGGGACAAGCAAAGGTTTGGTTTGGGGAGATTTGATGCGTGTATTTTATATAAGGTTTTTACCTCATTTTTACACGCATTTTCGTACTATTTATGTATCATCTAGCTACAAATGCCCCCGAATAGTCTACTTTGGTTTGTCTTGTGTAAATTGCAGGTATAGACCGGAAAGAAGATAAATTGAGCCTAAACCCGTCCCATTTGCATACATTTATGGAGAACAAGGAATCGGAGCTTGGAATCTATCACTTTGAAGACGTGTGAGCTTATTTCGAAAGGTGTCAAAGTGCCTTACGTGCTAATATAGCTCGATCGACCACTTTTCAGTCGATCGAATGCTTTATCCCTTGAAGTTTAACTCGATCGAGTTGTTTTCATACTCGATCGAGAAGGCCAATATAAGAAGCCCTCGATCGAACGGTTTTTCCATTCGGTCGAGAGGAGTTGCTGCTTAGTTCCTCGATCGAGTGGTTTAATTCTACTTGATCGAGAGGTTTTGTTCTGTAGCCGTGTTTTTGCCTTATTTCGTATGGGCTTTGTAATTAGGATTTGTTATTAGGTTAAGTAGTATGATTTTAGACTACTTAATCACTCGGAGACTACGTTACTTTCTCTCTTCTTCTTCTTTTCTCCTCTCTTCTCTCTTCTACACTTACTCTAGACTACTACTCAGATTTGGAGCTTGTAATCAGTACATTACTCCTTTTTATTTCTTAATCATAATCTCTTTTATTGCTCTTTATTCTTTCTTTTCCTTATTACTCTTTATTGCTCTTGTTCGATCTCTCTTTTTGCATTATTATGCTGTTAATTTCTATTATCTATGTATGATTTTTGTTAATCCGATGATAATGTGTAGCTAATTTCCTTTGCTAAGACTTAGGGAATCCACGATTATAAAGGAATTGTAAATCGATATTTTAGGTTTAATGCTTGTGTAATCTATGTTGTTAATTGTAAAACAGAGTCTCCGCTATTGCATGTGCTCGATCGAGTACTTTTGTCACTCGAACGAGAGCTTTTCTCCTGGGATATGGTCGATTGAGGAGATAGACCTGCTCGATCGAGAGCATCAAATTCGGCAGTGCTCGATCGAGTACTTTGTTCACTCGATCGAGAGCTTTTAGAGGGGGAACTGCACGATCGAGTATCCAGTTCACTCGATCGAGCACTTTGACGAGGATCAGCAGCGTCTTCGTCAATTTTCTCTTCCAAAACAGTTTGTGGACTTTCATCAACAGTTAAATCTGCATTTTCCGATATTATGGGTCCGTCATAAGTAAGACCACGTCGGAGATTAATTGCATTAATCAGGTCGTAGGAAGGTGATCGATTTTCGGATGCAAATTGCGCGAATTGGTCTTTCAACGTTTCTATGGAATTTTCATTTTTCTCTGCATTTGTCTGGACTTGAAATGCCAAAGATAGCACCAAAGATTTAAACTCCGCTATCTCTGTAATTGTAGAAGAAGAATTCTCTTGCTGCGGCATTGAACTGATAGGACTAGACGTACTTGGTGCGGCTAAATCTTCATAAAGTTTAGAGAACAGAATTCCTTGCTTATATTGTTGGTAAGCATGGACTCGCTCTACTTCTCCCATACAAGTAATAGGATCATGTTCTTCCGCACCACATCTACCACAAAACACCTCTCGCTCAATCATGGCATGGACCTGCTCATGATCACCCGAAATTTGCAGAATCTCCGAATTGTCACACACGTCATTAGGAATTTCCACCTCAACTACAAGGGGTTCACCATCTCTTTCGTTCACTCGCCTCCCTCCTCTGGGATTCCCATACTCAGCTACATGAATGGCCATGTCTTCAATAAGATGCCATCCCATATTGTCTTTAATATTATTCTGAAATCTCCCTTTAGATGCAACATCCAATATGGCTCTTTGATCGGCATACAACACATTGTAAAATTGATTGCATAAGAACCATCGTTAGAAACCATGATGAGGTACAGAGCGAACTAGCTTCTTGAACCTAGTCCATGTAACACCCTCATATACCAAGGAGCCTTAACAAGACCTTCCCTAGCATATAAGGTTGTTACCATCTCGGTTGCCCGAGGACAGTAATAATCAAATGTCCATAAAAGAACAATTAAGTTATTTTACAAGTGATTAACAAAACTAATGATATACAAAAGGTACAACTCAAAACCACAATCTACTACGTGAACTACTTCTGTCGTGACTCATGATAGACTCGTCTCTCCAAGCACCCAGCTATCATCCAAACAACACCTGCTAAGACTGACTGCTCACCATAGTGGATCACGGCAGACACAACAGAAACAAACAACAAAACAAAACCACATAAGGTCAGCAGCTGAGGAAACAGACACACAATCACAGACACCAAAACAGGCACAACAGTACACACACACCACATCTCCTCCAATCAATCTCCATCACCGACTGTCCACTGGACCAGCCCTACCAGTGGGGACCGCAGCCGTTCCCACCTAAGCCCTACTCATGAAACTAAGCGATAAACCCATGTCCATTAATGTGCACATCCCCTCCTGTGGCGGGTTCCACGGAGGGCGAACTACGGGCATGAAGTCACTCCCGCAAGTGACTCCACTTGGCTGAGGACGCACCTCGAGAGCCATAGACAGACAATCACAATCAGTTGTACCACAATAACGATAAACAAAAGTGCAAAACAACACAACACTAGCCAATCACCACAATCAACCAAACCACATCAAAGGACACTCTAGACAACCAACAGTACTGAGTAGGCGAACCTGCCTTTAGCGCATTGCAGCGATTCCGCTTCCGATCACAAGACACCAATCAACCAAGCAACACACATATACAAACAGTACAACCATCTATCACTATCGCTACAACGCTAACTGAAAACAACGATGACGATAATGATGGCGATAACATACCTAAGCATAGCAACCCGGCATCAAGACCGCTACCCGAATCAAGCATCCTATCCCCATGGTTTAAGCATCCTCAAGGCAAGGGTTATGGTGAAGGGGAAGGAGAGTGACGGCATCTAGGTTTAGGAAAAGAAGTGCGGAAATGATTTGGGGCTTCATGATTATGGATTTATAACTCCCCGCTGCAAACCCGTTACTCGATCGAGTAACTGACTTACTCGATCGAGTGATCCCTACTCGATCGAGCTCCCAAGCCACTCGATCGAGTAGCCTCAGCTAGATCGAGTAACACACAAGCCCAAGCTCACATCGTCACCTGTCATCACTCGTAAGGTTTCCGAAGGTCAAGATAGGTGTCTAAGGCCGGTCAACGGGTCCCTAAAAGGACGGGTATTACAGTCTTCCCCCCTTAAAAAGAACTTCGTCCCCGAAGTTGGACTCATCCTC
The DNA here is from genome assembly GCF_048544455.1 of Silene latifolia. Classification (NCBI taxonomy): domain Eukaryota; kingdom Viridiplantae; phylum Streptophyta; class Magnoliopsida; order Caryophyllales; family Caryophyllaceae; genus Silene; species Silene latifolia. The sequence goes on along the minus strand of NC_133527.1, from coordinate 106,142,172 downwards.
CCCCGCGACATATGACAACGAAACCAAGGTCAACACCACCGTTTACCCGACATAGGTCAACATTATCGTTTAAGGACATCATCCCACTATGTTGGCTCATCAGACATCATCATCATCCACCTTAGCACACAATACACAACACGACTCTCAGTGAATCACCAACTTCCTTTTGAATCACTGAACATATACTAACCACAAGAACGACTAACTCGACTATCACTTGCACTTACTACACAATATTATTCAAACGTACACCAACACAACTATCATACTATACTTTCATCCATTACTTGTCAACGATTACCCATTACAAAACATACAAAACAACGGTCCTACCATTGATTCACAACGATACACGATTCATTCCACACTATCACTTCAGCCACACAACACAGCTCTACTGATAAAAACTCTACCACCGCTAATAACATCTAATTCTCATGACAACATAACGAATAATTAACTGAAAATGAAGTATTACAACATGTTATTCTATTCAACAATTATAACTCTTACTCAAATACACAATAACCACAATAAAATTATCCAAACAAATATTGAACACACTTTAAATGTCATGGAGATACTATAAAATATCACGAAAATACAGTAAAATTGTTATAATTACGTCATTTTTCTTTTGCGACATTACTCCTCCCCTCTAAAAAGGAACTTCGTCCCCGAAGTTCACCATCCAACAACTTTCCTGTCCCTCCAACTGATATATATTATACCATATTGACATTACGCACGAACCGCAAAGCAAACCTTGACTCATGATGACACCATATACTTTTTGACATTACACAACTTTACTCGTATAAACGTAAACCCACTGAAAGCGTGTACCACCCCACAAGATATACCATTACTAACTAGAAGCCAAGTCATCTATTACTTTGTTATATGGTCACACAAATTATGCAACAAAATTAAAATCATGGTACACTACCTTTCTAAGGCGGCTTGATATAGCATACAAAATTATATAAATACCTCCGAGAGTTGTACAAATTAACCAACATGCATGTTCGACTCATGACAGCGACGACACTTTCTTGACATTACGCAAACATGACTCACATGATATATATATATATATATATATATATATATATATATATATATATATATATATATATATATATATATATATATATATATATATATATATATATATATATATATATATATATATATATATATATATGCAACCATTAGCAATTTGAACAACACCTTTGAACACCTCCCACCAACTATCAGACATGACAAGAATTAATCCCTTATATGACCATACAAAAATGCAACAAGAATTGTAACCGTTGGCCATTACGTTACCTGAAGCAATTTGATTAATCGTTTCAACCGATATACATAGCATTGAAAATTGTATACATTGCACGACCACACGCAATAATATAGCCCTCGTTGAGGTTAAACAATGATATAAAAACACCCCCAACAAGAAATCATATAACAACATTTAAAGATATGATGATTCAACCAAGTTTTAAAACAAAAAGCGGTTGTAACAGTGTTATTAGATCGAGTTGGTAAGGCGCTCGATTGAGCTGGACTTACTCGATCGAGTTCATCAGCTACTCGATCGAGTAAGCTGAGATCAGAACACTCCCCCCAGTGCCACCCCTGCAGTTACTCGATCGAGTGAGGGGCACTCGATCGAGTAGCCACATGTCAAGAATCCCCCCTAAAACGCCATGTCAAGACCAAACAATCATATAAACACGAGTCGGAACGCTCTCCCGACCCAAAACCCTGCATAAACAGTCTAAAAAGTACTCAAAATACGGCCTTATGGCCAACATACATACCAAAGTCTAATAAAGTACCAACCAAATAAGTACTATCAACTACAAATCTATGAACCGATATAAAAAAAGAAAAGGAGTATCATCACTCCACATCCTGATCATCCATCACCTCGACACCACCATCACCACCTGACGTGCCCGCTCCAGCTGCATCATGACCTGCGACGCCACCAATACCCGCATCTGCTCCCATACGCCATGGGACCAAGCAACCATAGGGATATGACTGGGGCTCTCCCCAAGTAGACCTATCCACTCTATAAGAGTGGAAAACTCCACTGTCGTCCCTAACGCCCCTCCACCACACGGGCTGAGGTGCCTCGGTCCCGATACCCTACACATATGCCATATCATGGAGATTCCGGAGTGTCAAGGTAGTAGAAATCCTCTCCGTGAGCTCGCTCACTCTCATCTCAGGGCTACAGAAGGAAGGGTACCCGGGATACTGGTACTGTGGTGGCACAGGCTGCGCCGGCTAGGTCTCAGCCACCCTCTCCCTCACTCATCGTGGTCCTCTCCTCACTCTAGGCTGGGCATCCTCTGGTCTAACACGATCCTCTTTCGTCGGCCCCGGCATCACCTCCAAGATATCCGGGTCAATGAGGTAAAGCTGCCTCTGAGAAACCTCCTCATCCTCATCATCAGAATCGGCAGCCACCACTGCCGCCGGTAAAGGCTCGGTCACGGGAAGGTGCTCAGGAGCAGGTATCCTCATCCAACTCATCCCCCAAACCATCCATGCCAACCCACCATCCTCCAAAGTCCTCAGCCACTTGAGGTCAAGAAAGTACTCGCGGTCCAAGGTAGGCACCGCTGGGGTCAAGGGTGTATAGGCCGAGGAGGCCACAAAGGTGGTAAGCCTCTCCGCCAACCAAGTGGCAATGGCACCACAGCTCAAAAAACGAGTGTCAGAAGTGGCCATCAAGGTTAAGCTGGCACACACTATGTCCGGGGCACTAAAACTGACTCTCTGAGACCGGGTGGGGTTAAGGTATGCCGCAAGCAACACCACCTCGTGTGAGTTAAGCTTACTCACGTCCTTCCTCTCATAAAGCAAACAGGCCAAAGCACAGAGAAAGATCTTCAAGGTGACATGTTGAACATCATTAATCAACATGTTGCTAGAGGAGGGGCGGGTTTGCCAGGTAAAGCAAGGCATAAGGCTACTAGCTCCACACTCAGTCGGGATGTTCCTAAAAGCTCCCTTCGCAGGTCTAGAAATGCCAAGGTGGGTGGCCAACATGTCCATGGTAAGGACGAAACTGATGCTCATAAGGCAAAACTCAACGGTCTGCTCCACCGCATCATACTTGAAAGAACTCATAAACTCGAGGGTTAGAAAAGCATAGGAATGTTTCCGGAGACGGTACATCCCAGTCATACCCAAGGTCTCGAAGATATGCCTAACATCAGTCTCAATCCCCAGGTCAGTCAAAAGAGTGGTGTCGATACAACGGGTGGGTCGCCTACGACGTCTCTGCAAAGCAATAAAAGCATCTCTTTGCGTAAAGTCCGCAAAGACAACAGAAGAGTACTCAGGCACTGCTGGGACCGTAGGTCCCCCACTCCCCTCACCTACCTCGGGCTCAGAAGCCCTCCCTCTCTTGCTATAACGGGTTCCCACAGTTGGTCTCGGCATCTGTTTTTAACACACATTTTAGATACACAACAACGCATACTTAAAACACATAAACCTTCATATAAGGACATTTAGAAGAATCATTGTACACACTTTCACCAAGCAATCCATAAATTGCAATAATAAGCTCTAAAAAGGTCGTCAGACGGTCTCACAGCTACAACTAATTATGATAAGCATGGTATCAATTAACAATCCAACTACAAATCTTAAAGATTAAACTTCAAAATATTTCCACAATTAGACATGTTTCACAATTTATATGGACGAATTTCAGTTTGGGGGCACTTTTAAGACGTAGTTTTAAGGCAAAATTTTGAGTAAAACCATCAAAATTAACTCTAAACATGATATATATAATATACATTACCTAATTTTCCCCCTTTCATATACAAAAGACAACCAAAATTCAATTCAAAATCTCAAACCCTAGAAATTTCGACACATACTTTCCCCTAAATTGATTTGATTTTTGCATATCTAACATCAATAATCAATAAATTGAAGCAAATAGATCATGTTGCAACAATTACAAGCAAGATTTGGCACATATAAATCGACTTTTTATCGAACACCAGCTATTATACATGTTTTTAATTAATTGAAACATAAAAAGAGATGAATATTATTACCTTGAAGGATTGGCAAGTAAAGATGAGGAATTAAACAAGTAATTCACCAAGACTCAAGCACCCAAAAACAAGGATTAGAGCAACTTAGAGAGAGAGATAGAGGATTAGGGTTTAGGTGAATGAAAAGAAATAAGAAAAAAAGAATATAGAAGAGGGGTTATGAATCCCGCAATTCTCCGGGTACTGTTCCCTTACTCGATCGAGTAAGCTGAGTTACTCGATCGAGTTGGAGCTACTCGGTCGAGTTTTCGCTGGCAGATCCAACTTTTTTCGATGTTATAACCTCCTAACTAGATCGAATGAGGTCTACTCGATGGAGTAAGCACTCCTACTCGGTCGGGCAAGATTAAGAACGAGATCAAAGTTACGAATTTAAGTAACGGTTCCAGCAAAACAACAACTCGTGTCGATTCCAAAGTAAATTCGGAAATCGTCACAGATTATTATATTCATTCACGACGTATTACCACTACTCAAATACAATGCAACGGTTTCATTCAGCCAGGATACATATTACTTCATTCATAACAAATATTACGCGAACAATTGACTACACTACTAGCTTCCTCATGCATGCATTCAACATATTTCTTTACCTCTAATCATGCATTTGCAATTTCAACAATATCACTCTAAGCATTCATCTAACATTAAGCCATCACTTATCGTCCAAGCTTACTAATAATCTAACCATATCACAACAATTTACCAACTAAAATACTCATCTTAGTTGTGCCATTTAATAAAAGCACTCAACAAATCATCCTTTGCAATCCTAATTACCACTTAACAACTTTTACCATCAAACGTAAAACTTACCATCCCTTATTGTACTCACATACCTACCAAGATTTACAACTTTCTATTATCACACATTCAAGACTCGCGACATCTTTATAAACCATCTCACATAGAGATGTAGAAAACGTTGTTATCACCACATCACACCACACTGTCACTTATTATAAGCATTCCACCACTTCCATTACTTTCATACATATTTCTACTCAACCACAGACTTTCACAGTTTCTCATCACAATTACATATACTAGCATTCATAAAGACTCCATCACAAACATTTCTATCATAACCGTTATACACACTAGGCACAAAATTTCCGACTCGACATTCCCATACCCGGTGACTGGCTTAAGCATAATGAGGCCATGATTTTGAAATGAGGGCGCCTACTCACCCAAAATTAAGCATCAGCTGGGGCTCCCAATATACATACACCATGTTCATTTTATTAGACTCACTACGTTAATTAGGCTCATTTGTTACAGGTTCCAAAATCGTCACTCTGATACCACTTTGTAACACCCCCATATACCAAGGAGCCTTAACAAGACCTTCCCTAGCATATAAGGGCGTTACCATCTCAGTTGCCCGAGGACAGTAATAATCAAGTGTCAATAAAAGAACAATTAAGTTATTTTACAAGTGATTAACAAAACTAATGATATACAAAAGGTATAACTCAAAACCACTATCTACTACGTGAACTACTTCTGTCGTGACTCGTGATAGACTCGTCCCTCCAAGCACCCATCTATCATCCAAACAACACCTGCTAAGATTGACTGCTCACCATAGTGGATCACGGCAGACACAACTGAAACAAACAACAAAACAAAACCACACAAGGTCAGCAGCTGAGGAAACAGACACACAATCACAGACACCAAAACAGGCACAACAGTACACACACATACCACAACTCCTCCAATCAATCTTCATCACCGACTGTCCACTGGACCAGCCCTGCCACTGGGGGACCGCAGCCATTCCCACCTAAGTCCAGCTCATCAAACTGAGCAATAAACCCATGTCCATTAATGTGCACATCCCCTCCTGTGGCGGGTTCCATGGAGGGTGAAATACGGGCGTGAAGTCACTCTCGCAAGTGACTCCACTCATCCGAGGACGCACCTCGAGAACCAGAGATAGACAATCATAATCAGCTGTACCATAATAACGATAAACAAAACAACACAACACCAGCCAATCACCATAATCAAGAAAACCACATCAAAGGACACTCTAGACAACCAACAGTACTGAGTAGGCGAAGTTACCGTTAGCGCACTGCAGCGATTCCGCTTCCGATCACAAGACACCAATCAACTAAGCAACACACCTATACAAACAGTACAACCATCTATCACTATCGCTACAACCCTAACTGAAAAGAACGATGACGATGATGATGGCGATAACATACCTAAGCATAGCAACCCGGTGTCAAGACCACTACCTGACTCAAGCATCCCCTCCCCATGGTGTAAGCATCCTCAAGGCAAGGGTTATGGTGAAGGGGAAGGAGAGTGACGGCATCTAGTTTTAGGAAAAGAAGTGCGGAAATGATTTGGGGCTTCACGATTATCGATTTATAACTCCCCGCTGCAAACCCGTTACTCGATCGAGTAACTTACTTACTCGATTGAGTGACCCCTACTCGATCGAGCTCCCAAGCCACTCGATCGATTAGCTTCAGCTAGATCGAGTAACACACAAGCCCAAGCTCACATCGTCACCAGTCATCACTCGTAAGGTTTCCGAAGGTCAAGATAGGTGTCTAAGGCCGGTCAACGTCTGTCAACGGGTCCCTAAAAGGATGGGTATTACAGTCCAAGCTTCACTCAAATATTCAGTAGCTAATTGTGTGAAAGTAGTGATTTGGCCTCTTAATGCGTTGGTGTGCTGTGGTGGAAAGTACCTTTTGTAGAAGGCTAAAGCTAGGGAATTCCAGTCAGTAATACCAGCAGCTTCCCTATCCAAATCTCTCAACCAATCTCGGGCGTCATCAGTCAAAGAAAAAGGAAAAAGAACTCCCTTGACCCTATCTTGTGTCACCCCATCAACAAAAGGAATGGTGGACCAGTAATCAGTGAACAACTCCAAATGCTTGCACGGATCCTTACCAGCTTCTCCCATGAAAAGATTCCTTTCAACCAACTGAATGTAGGATGGATGACTTCCAAAAGTACCAGCATCTGTAGTAGGAAATATAAAACCTTTGGGTAAAGAATCTACAGTAGGTTCCGAGTGACTAGCGATGTTAGGCATTTTAGCAAATGGAATTATAAGAATAGCAGATATATCAGTGCCCTCTTCTAGGACGAATCATCTACAAAATAACTATGGCACTAGAGAAAAATATGAGAAATGTCTCAAGGAATAAATTCCTTGAGACGAAGACAAACTTGAAATAAAGCAAACAAAATAACACCGTCTCCCCGGCAACGGCGCCAAAATTTGACAAGGCTGTCGCAACTCTATCAAAAATAAAACCAACTGGTCTCTATAAAATGTAGTAGAGGCAGTCGGGTATCGAATCCACAGGGAGATGGGAATAATATAAGCTAACCTAAGTCTGCCTGAGTAACCGTTTCTTAGGGGTTGATTGATGGTTCTAAACTACGGAGATAAAGAAGAAGAGAAAAAAAAAGAAACAAGCAATAAATAATAATGAAATTACCAGAAAGAGATAAACAGCTAGGACAGTCGGTTCACCATGGTTTTCTAGAGATCAAATCTAAGGTCAAAGGTCAGCTTGAACTCGGTCTGCAGGGTACTGAAAAGGTCCTTCCGGTCCGCTATTTGCCCTAAAACATTACTAACTTAGCTTCCGCCCTCATTAGAATGTCCTATTGTTCACTGCAGATCTCGCTCCTTCCAATCTTCCGATCTAGGTTGAGGCATATCAAATCAACTTGCTAAATGCGTCGACTCAAGCAGCTAATTGCTAATAAATGCGGTTATTAACAACACAAACCTAATTCTAGTCAAGCCTAATCACCTAATCATGTCTTCCCTAATAACTATGCTCCCCTATGTCCTAGCATAGGGAGATTAGCTAGGCATAATGGAATTTGAAGAATTCATAATAACAAACAAAACAAATAACTTAATCATGATAATAAATTACTAAAATAAAAACAAGAGAAAGAGCAATGGAGAAGAGAGATGAAAACAAGATCAATAATTGCAATAATAATAAATCAAGTTAAAGATCGAAAATACCGAATACAAAAAAATTCAAAAGAATAGAGAATTTAGGTCTAAGAAGTAAAGTGCTAAGAGATGAGATAGTTGCCGTCGTTCTATATTCCTCTTTTTTATTCTAAGATACCAATAAAATATTCGAAAGATAAAACTAAAACATTGCGTAACTGACAAAACCTCTCGATCGAGTAGAATGAAACCACTTGATCGAGGACAATAAGGGGCAAACATCTCGATCGAGTAAAGCAAGTACTTGATCAGGGAACACAACAAACGTCCCTCTCGATCGAGCATAGGAAAGCACTCTATCGAGAAACCAGAGCAACAAAGGATACTCGATCGACCATATTTAATAGCCAACTTAATCGATCGAGCATAGTAGCACTGTATCAGCGTGGATGAACTCAAAACATCTTCCGAAACCACTTCACGCATCCTTAGCCGACAATTTCCGGGCTCCGATTCTTCTTAATCCAAAATGCATGCAAACGGGACAGGTTCAGGCTTGGTTTAGCTCCTCCCCGGCTTATTCCTGCAATTAATATAAGACAGACCAAAGTAGACTATTCGGGGGCATTTGTAGCTAGTTGCTACATAAATAACACAGAAATGCGTGTAAATATAGGGTAAAAACCATATATAAAATGTACGCATCAGCCCAAATCCCGATCACGCCAACAAGCAAACCTGTACTTAACCTGCTCCCCATATGATCGGAAATATCATATGGATCGACACGGGCCACCCCGGAAATAAGTGACAATTACACAGACAGACAAACGACAGTTTCAATAAGTAAAGTGTGACACGACACAAGTGTGTGAATATGCAATATGACTATGATATGAATGACACACTATCAAACGACCACCACCACGGTACCAGGATACGCCCAAACATACCGACAACCACACTGGTACCAAGACACGCCCAGACATACCAACAACCACAAACGGGTACCGGGACACGCCCAGTCGTACTGGGTCCGGAAGCCAACCGGATACCCTGCCAGACGTCGTGTCTCAACCACACGAGTCCCTTCGTAACTCAAGCCTTTAATGTGCACATCCCTCTTGGAGTGGGAAGCCTTAAGAGGCGACTCAAGCGGTAGACGGTCTCCCAACCGTCTTCCATCTCCTCAACAACAACCAAACAATCACAACCGTTATATTATCCAATATACATGACAAATTGATGCGACCATAATTGGCGCATATTTAGCCCCCGAATTACCATTGTTTCTATGCTTTTTAGTGCCTATTTGGGTCATTTCTTATCTTTAGATCTTTGTTTTGCATATTCTTTGAGATTTTGATCCCTTGGTAGGAAAGGAGTAAGAATCTTGCATTTTCATGGCAAAACGAGGCTAAATGGATCGTATTCAATGACCAAGCATCAAGGAGAGACAAGACTAGAAGGCCTTTGTACATAGCTAAGTAGAAGATCAATGTTGAGAAAGGATCCTTGAGTCCCCAAGGAAATCCCCAAGGATTCTATGAAGAAAAGGAAAGAAAAGAAGAAGGAATGACGCTGTAGAAGAATCCGAACGGATCATCCATGATCCGTCCGTCCGCCTTGACTCAATCCGGCGTCCTTACCAGATCCGCTCGGATCCCCAGGCCCAATCCGAGCGTCTTTCGCCTTGATCCGCTCGGATCGTCCATGCCCCATCCGTCCGTCTCGACCTCCATCCGCTCGGATCACAAGACAACATGGTTTCGTCCTTCAAGTTACAAAATGGAGACGCCCTTCTCTCATTGAATACCGGAGTCTCCTTGCTCAACTTAAAAAGTGTAATTACTAGTTTAACCCTTAGTTAACCCTAATGCATCCTCCCTAATTTTCACTATAAATACCCCATTAGTCTAATTAGAGGGGCATGTTCTTCTAATCAATAATTAGTGTAGTTAATATCAATCAAATCTCTCTTCAATATTGTAATCAAATATTAATCAAGTTTTAATCCAAGTTTTAGTTCCTTAATCTCTCTCTTGTTCTTACTTTATTTTGGGTAATTGAAGATCATTTGGGTTATTATTGGGAGATTGACAACCTCTCAATCTAGGATTCAAGTACTTCTATTATTCTTGCTTTATTATTGGAATCATTAGTAGGTATAATCTCTTAATCCCTTTTTAATTATTGCTAATTACTTTCATTTATTCATCATGTTTCATTATGTTAGTATGATTGACAACCTTTCTAGCATGATCAATATGATAATGAGTGAGTAGTCTCTTAGCTAGGGTTTAATGGGTGATTAGGGGAAACCAACATGGGGATGATTCATGCTTAAATCAATATGCTTTCATATCTTATTTGCTTGCTTGTTTTGATCTTAATACATGCACATGTTATGTTTGATGAAATGCTAAGCCTATGAATCCTTGCATTTATTATCATCTACTATCTCTTCAACTTGACTTGTAAGACATAACCCAACTCGAGTCTTGTTAGATCATGCATGTGTTAAGTAGGAAAGATTAAGTCGACTTGTAGGTGTTGTACAATCTATGTGATTCGCTCAGGGACCCAAACTTTCCTAGGATTGTAAGATATAACCCAACTCAATCCATCACAACAATAATTGCTTGCTTATAAATTGAGAACATGTTTGTATGATCATATCCCATGAATCCCCTATGAACCCATGACACCCTAGTGCTTTTAATCAATTGTTTACACCCTTATTCCATTTACCTTGTTAGTTTATTTTCATTGCTATTTTAGTTTAGTAACCTTCTACATCAACCCAACTTGTGACACCCCTAGACACCACTAGTAGCAATAGAAATCTTCGTTTTCAATACCCGTCCCTTGGGATCCGACCTTTACTTGCCTCTTTACTAATTTGTAGAGTTGTTTGTGAAGTATAAATTGTGTTTTGTATCGACCATTGACCAACGACCACAATTACTTAATTTGTGAACTAAATGGCTCCGATCAAAAATGGCGCTGTTGTCGGGACGGTGTTTAATTGATTTTAGATTTCTTTTGTTATTTTTAGTTGTGTCTTTTTCGCCTTGGGGAAGTAAAACTCCTCAAGGTTTGTTCTAATTGTTTTCTAGTTGTTTGATATTTTGCAAGAATGGATTTCATAGATTGTTTTGTAGAGGACCACTTGAGTATCCCTTACTTCAAGGATCCCATGCAAGCATTAGAGGCCTTAGAAGCAAGTAAGGCTAAGAGCATGTATTGGGAATTGGAGGTGGATCTCTTTGAGGCCGCTCTAGCTAACAAAGAACTCACTCATGCACAATCCGAGTTGGTGCATAATATTCTAGTGGAAGCATGTCAACCCATAGAGGATGAGCAATCTATCCTAGAAGATATTCTACAAACTCAAGAGCAAGAGGAACCCATCATGGAATATGAATATGATGAGGTTAATGAAAGTGAAGAAGAATATGTCATGAGAATGGAATGTCTAATGGAGATGGAGCAAATTCTCAATGACACTCCAAAGGAGGAAAGGGAGGTACAAACTCCTACTTTGAAACCCCTTCCCCCAAATTTGAAATATGCTTACCTTGATGAGTCAAAGACCAAACCCGTGATTGTTAATGATAGACTTGATGATGACCAATTGGGTAAATTGCTTAATGTGTTGAAACAACATGAGAAGGCTATAGGTTATAGTCTAGATGACCTAAAGGGAATTAGTCCCAACTTTTGCATGCATAGGATTCATCTAGAGGACGACCATAGACCTACCATTCAACCCCAAAGAAGATTGAACCCCCACATGCAAGAAGTTGTCAAAGGAGAAGTCATGAAATTACTTGACGCGGGAATCATATATCCCATATCGGATTCTTTGTGGGTTAGCCCCGTCCAAGTGGTACCTAAGAAAGGAGGTACTACGGTAGTGACAAATGAAAAGAATGAATTAATACCCACAAGAATGATCACCGGTTGGCGTATGTGCATTGACTACCAGAAATTAAACTCCGCAACAAGGAAAGATCACTTCCCCTTACCATTCATTGACCAAATGCTTGAGAGGTTAGCCTCTAACAAATTCTTTTGTTACCTTGACGGGTATTCGGGATTCTTCCAAATCCCTATACACCCGGATGACCAACATAAGACCACCTTCACGTGCCCTTATGGCACTTTTGCATATAGAAGAATGCCTTTTGGATTATGTAATGCCCCCGCTACTTTCCAAAGATGCATGATGAGTGTCTTCTCCGATTATCTAGAGACCATAATGGAAGTTTTTATGGATGATTTTAGTGTTTATGGAAAGGACTTTGACTCATGCTTGCATAATCTTTCCCTTGTGTTGCAAAAATGTGAAGATGTTAGTCTTGTTTTAAATTGGGAAAAGTGTCATTTCATGGTTAATGAAGGAATTGTTTTGGGTCATTTGATTTCGGAAAAGGGCATCGAGGTAGATAAAGCTAAAGTTGAGGTGATAGAGAAACTCCCACCTCCCGTGAATGTTAGAGGGGTGAGAAGTTTTCTCGGTCACGCGGGTTTTTACCGTCGTTTCATAAAAGATTTTTCTAAAATAGCAAAACCCCTCACTCAACTTTTGCTTAAGGATGCCCAATTCCAATTTACTGACGAGTGTGTTGAAGCTTTTAATAGAATCAAAGAAGCATTGATCTCGGCACCAATCATCCAACCCCCAAATTGGGAGTTACCTTTTGAGATTATGTGCGACGCTAGCAACTACGCCGTTGGAGCGGTACTTGGCCAACGGGTAGGGAGAGCTCTTCATGCCATCTATTACATAAGCAAAACCCTCGACCCTTCTCAAGTGAATTATGACACGACCGAAAAGGAACTTCTTGCCATTGTATATGCTTTGGATAAATTTCGGTCCTACTTGCTTGGATCCAAGGTGATTGTATTTTCGGATCACCGTGCTCTTCGACATCTCTTGATAAAGAAGGAGGCAAAACCAAGGTTGTTAAGATGGATTTTGCTACTTCAAGAATTTGACTTAGAAATAAGAGACAAGAAAGGAGCCGAGAATGTAGTAGCGGATCATTTGTCAAGGATCCGGTTTCATGATGAGAATGGAGAAACACCGATCAATGACTCATTCCCCGACGATATCTTGATGGCTATTCAAACTCAACTTGAAAGGCACATCACCCCATGGTTTGCCGATTATGCTAACTATATTGTTGGAAAAGTGCTCCCTCCTAACTTGAACCACAACCAAAGGAAGAGATTCCTATTCGAAGTGAAGAGGTACTTTTGGGATGATCCAAACCTCTACAAGGAGTGTAGTGATGGGCTCTACCGGAGATGCATCCCTCAATGGGAAATCCAAGGAATCTTGGAAGGATGTCATTCATCACCTTACGGTGGGCACCATGGAGCAAGAAGAACCGTTGCAAAAATTCTCCAATCGGGTTTCTATTGGCCCACAATGTTTCAAGATACAAGAGAATTCATCATTCATTGTGATGCTTGTCAAAGAACGGGCAATATATCTTGGAGGAACGAAATGCCGCAAAGGGGCATCCTAGAGGTAGAGATTTTCGATGTTTGGGGAATCGACTACCAAGGACCCTTTGTGACATCCAATGGGAACAAGTATATCCTTGTGGCCGTAGATTACGTTTCAAAGTGGGTAGAGGCAATTGCTACCCCAAATGATGATGCAAAAACGGTCACCAAGCTCTTCAAGAAGATAATTTTTCCACGATTTGGAGTTCCTAGGGCTATCATTAGTGATGGAGGAACACATTTCCATGAGAAGAAGCTTGCATCCCTTTTGACCAAATATGGTGTTCAACATCGAACCGGCTTGGGATATCATCCTCAAACAAGCGGTCAAGTGGAAATTTCAAATCGAGAGATCAAGCAAATTCTTGAAAAAGTTGTGAACAAGACTCGGAAAGATTGGAGCACAAAGCTTGATGATGCTCTTTGGGCTTATAGGACGGCCTATAAAACTCCCATAGGTGCCTCCCCCTACAAGCTTGTATATGGAAAAGCATGTCATTTGCCAATCGAATTGGAATACAAAGCTTATTGGGCAATCCGAGCGCTCAATCTTGATCTCAAATTGAGCGGTCAAAAGAGGATGATTCAAATCCAAGAGTTGGAAGAGTTCCGACTACAATCTTATGAGAATGCAAAGATTTACAAAGAAAGAACAAAATTGCTTCATGATAAGAGAATTCGACAAAAGGCCTTGCACAAGGGAGACAAAGTCCTTCTATTCAATTCCCGCTACCGACTCTTTCCGGAAAACTGAACTCTATATGGATGGGTCCCTATGTGATAACCGAAGTTGGGAAATATGGAGATTTCGAACTCAAGGCGGAAGATGGAAGCAAGTTCAAAGTGAATGGTCAAAGGTTGAAGCCATATTATGAAGGAGCATTCGTTGGAGAGGTCGAGGCCATCTACCTCGGTCCTCCTCCTCCTTGACATCTCATCAAGAATGAGAGTTTGGTGGAGTCCTCCCTAAACCGCCATTTGTAAATATACTAACCCTCTAACTTGTATTTATCATTTACTTGCATTTGTTTAATAAGCATAAATTCTTTTCATGAGCGCAAGTGAGGGAGGGTTACTAATGAGTTTTTGAATGAAGGAAGGAACAAATTCCTAGGTGTGGGGACGCATTGAAAGAAAGAAGAAAAAGTCAAAAGTTCGTGGCTGGAATCCGTGCGGATTTCTCGGAATCCGACCGTCCCTGAAAGAATCCGGACGTCCGAGGGAAAAGACGCACGTCCTGCTTTGTTATGAAATTGAAGATTTCGGGATGGTGAACAATCCGAGCGTCTCATGGAAGAAGACGCCCGACTGAGGAAACCCGGACGGATTATGGGAAAGACGCCGTCTTTTTTCTTTGTGCAATTCAAGCAAATTCTCTGTTAGAGAATCCGTCCGTCTTCCTAAGAAGACGCCCGTCTCAACCTCGAAGAATCCGAGCGTCTTGAGCTCGGGACGCACGTCTTAAGGCGAGGAAGATTTTTGGAATTTTTACTCGTGGCGAGAATCCGAGCGTCGGTCCGAATCCGCCCGTCCCATTTTCGAAGGATCCGAGCGTCTCGAGTGTGAATCCGCTCGTCTCCCTGCCCGTTTTCCAGCCCGTCTTTTCGCAATTAAATTACACCCCACCACCCATATAATAACACATCACTACTCCTTCCACTTACCCTATAAACCCCCCCCCCCTCCTTATGACTCCCATACATATCCAATTCACTCTTTTCACCCACAAAATCAAAAACCCCCAAAATCTAGGGTTTTCAACAATCACTCAACAAAGAACAACCTTACCCTTTCTCTAATCAAAAGAACTCAAGAATGGCTCCTAGAAGATCCTCCTTTAGAAGCACAAGAAGACCAAGAATGGTGGGGAGTTCCTCTACTTCTCATCTCAACACCATTAGAAGAGAACATGAAGAGATTGTGGACCTTTCAAGACTCAATGATTTCTCCAATGTGGAATTCCTAAATGATGTGCAAAGAATCGTATTCCATCGGCTTCTAAGTAAGAATATCCTTCCTACTAAATTTTTGTGTCATTCTACTTTGAGAAAGCTTGGAATTTTCCACCAAGTGGAGGCTTTATTTGAGGTTTTTGGTCTTTCGACTCTCTTTCGTATGTTTGAACCCACTTACCGGTCTCTTGTACTCGAGTTCTTGAGTTGCTTAAAGATTACAACTTCAAACAAGGTGATTAGCATAGAGTTTAGGTTGGAAAATGTCTCTAGAACAATGACACTTGTGGAATTTGCGAATGTGTTCGGGCTTGATGTTTCGCCTACCCGAACATCAAGACCCAAGAATTATAGTGTTGCACCCTTATGGAGAGCCATGACGGGCCGAGACTTCATTCTTACTAAGGAGTGCCTTGCTTTTCACATCCAAAACCCGATCCTACGACTCACTTACCGATTCCTTTCGGGTACCCTCTTCGCCCGCCGCGATCCGGCTATAGTGAATCAAATGGATCTCATGTTCATGGAATCTTATCTAAACATCCAAGGAAAAGAAGGGTATCATCTCAATGCACCCTTAGTCTTGCTAGAGAAGTGGGCGAAATTTCGGAATGGAGATGATGACGGGAAGAGGCATATAGTAAATGGTGGACTCATAACAAGGCTTGCAAAGCACTTTAATCCTAGGTTCAATGAGAAGAATGAGTACACCCCACTCTCGGGAGGAACAAGAATTAATGAAGACCTCCTTGTTGTCCAACACCATTGGATAACCCTTGAGGGGATTGATAAAAGGATCAAATGGTTGACAAAAGGGAGTGATCCTATCTATCTTCCTATGGCCGACCTACCTCGGATCTCTCCAAGGAGAGGAAGCTTGTCCCCAATACCCTCTTACCTCATTCAAAGTCAAGAAAAGCAAGCTCCACCCCCACAAGCTCCTCCACCTCAACAACAAGAACAACAAACTCAAAGTGAAAAGATAAAGGTGCCTCCTTACCCCTTTCCCTACCAACCTTACAACCATCCAAATCCCTTCATCCTCCCCCGTGACGACTTTGTCACGGGAATTTTGCAAGACTTGCACTACCGTCAATATGAAACCAAGGTGGACAACTATTATGCTCTTTACCCCCAATACCACGACATGGTTCAAAAGGGACGGATAAGTGAAGAAGGAGCTTTTCCATCATGGGCTCAAATGGAGTTACTTTTTCCAAATTCGGAGAAGGCTAATGAAGGTGCGCATGGTAGGCAAGGAGAGGAGAGTGGGGACTCTTGTGGGGGTGATACGGTGAAGATTGAGAGCGAAGAAGATGAATTCATGGATCCAAACTTGAGTGATGCTTCTAGGGATATTTGGGATACCGATATTGAAGGAGATGATGCCGATATCTAGGAGATTACTTCATCACTAGGTGGAGCGGGCAAGAGGCACCCACTTTAGTTCAAGTGAAGTTTTCTCATCTCTCCTCTTTATCTTTATTTTTCATGAAAAGAACTTTGCATCTTGTTTGTTTGTATTTTATTTAACTTTGAATCATTGGTTAGTTGAGTCCTAGCAACATCAAAGGACTCACACCTCGGTTCCTTTGAGGTGTTCTTTATTGTTCCCATTTTTGAAAATCCAAAATGACAATCTAGTCTCATGCATAGCATAGCATGTGCATGAACTCCCCCATGTCTCGACATTAGCAATAGTGTCTTACTTGGTTTGGGGAAGTTGATGCATACGCAACGGGAGGTAATCTAAATTATCCTCTCCGTCATAACAAAACAACATGCATCATGTAGAATAGCTTAGTGTAGAATTGCATTTAGCATAGAAATCATGCATCACTCTTGCATAATTTCCATCATTTTGGCCATTGAGGACAATGCCCATATTAGTGTGGGGATGGGAATTCTAACACTTAACTTCTATTCAAAAACCCATAAAAATTGAAAAATTTCAAAAATCATAAAAATTTGAAAATTGAAAAATCCAAAAACAAGTTCATTCTCCTTTGTATATATTGTCTTGTATATATTATGTTTGTTTCATCCTTGTTCACTTTGATTGACTACGCCACATCCGAGACATGAGGATATTGAAGACCGCATGGTATGATCTTTCCAATCTCCTTTTTCCTCTTTATGTTAATGACTATGTGGCTTTATTTTGATTGATGCGGTAAAACAATGTGAACTTAGGACTTGCATTTAGTTTATATGTCATATTAGTTGGTAGAATCATTTGCATTAGGATGTTTATATGTTAGTTGCATCATGGCATGTAGTTTGCATGTTAGAAAAATTTTGCGAAACCGTCTACTTCGGAAGCTTGACAAGTGTATATAGGCCCTAGTAGATGCTTTTTATTCTTAAGACTTTGCTTGTTAGAATGCTTGTAAAACACCCTAGGATGTGTCATGCTAGTATCCTTTGACCCATGGTTTAAGGCCGAGTCAAGAGTACCTTGTGGTGTGATAACTCCTTGGCTACCGTTTATTCCAAGGTGACCCTTGAAACCATGCATACTTCTATCCATCATCCATGTTCTACCACATTTTTGTCATCAAAGGGAATGGGCACAAAAAGAAATTGATTTGAGTTCAAAGAAATGAAAAGTGAAAGAAAGTTTGCAAAAATGCATCAAATGAAAAGAGGAGCAAAAATAGAACTCCTAAAGCTTCAAATACAAGGCACCCTCGTTACTAATTGGGGTGACTTTGGAAATGTTCAAAAATGCAAAAAGTTGTCAAGTATTGAAATGTCAAAAATCAAAAAGAAATGGCAAAGAAAGTGTTCTCAAATGTCAAATGCCAAAGAAATTTGGGGGGAAAACAAAAACAAAAGCAAACTCCCAAAGTGAAACTCAAATACTATCGATCCCTTTATCCATCATATCCATTTTTGTGCATGGTAGAGAGGGGACGACCCTTCTTCTTGTCTAGGCAAGAGGGGGAATTCGGCGATCCTCCAGTGTTTCTAACACCATAGGGAGTCTACTCTTGACAAAAGCATTTAACGATTGAGGACAAAGGTACCCTAGCTTGACACCTTTTGGAGGTGATTTATTGGTATCCTTCTAGGCTTAGTAGTTTGAACAAATTGCATCTATGAAGGATTGTGTACCCTCGAATTGCTTCCCTTGTAGATAATTTCCGCCACTTAGATGAGGAAAGTGGCTATTCTTTTGTAGATGCATCCATTACTTGATTTTGTGTGCTTAATGTTTGGATGTGTCGCCATTTTGGCAAGACCCACCTTGCCTTGCAAGAAGGCATCCTACCTCATGGTTGTCTTGTTGTGAGTTGAAGGGGCGGAGTGAGACCCGCTAATTGTCTCATATCGGCTATTATTATTAGGTTAGGTTAGTTTTGGTCCTAGTCTTTGTCACCTCTTTACTCGGGACGAGCAAAGGTTCGGTTTGGGGATATTTGATGCGACCATAATTGGCGCATATTTAGCCCCCGAATTACCATTGTTTCTATGCTTTTTAGTGCCTATTTGGGTCATTTCTTATCTTTAGATCTTTGTTTTGCATATTCTTTGAGATTTTGATCCCTTGGTAGGAAAGGAGTAAGAATCTTGCATTTTCATGGCAAAACGAGGCTAAATGGATCGTATTCAATGACCAAGCATCAAGGAGAGACAAGACTAGAAGGCCTTTGTACATAGCTAAGTAGAAGATCAATGTTGAGAAAGGATCCTTGAGTCCCCAAGGAAATCCCCAAGGATTCTATGAAGAAAAGGAAAGAAAAGAAGAAGGAATGACGCTGTAGAAGAATCCGAACGGATCATCCATGATCCGTCCGTCCGCCCCTGACTCAATCCGAGCGTCCTTACCCAGGATCCGCTCGGATCCCCCAGGCCCAATCCGAGCGTCTTCTGCCTTGATCCGCTCGGATCGTCCATGCCCCATCCGTCCGTCTCGACCTCCATCCGCTCGGATCACAGTACAGCATGGTTTCGTCCTTCAAGTTACAAAATGGAGACGCCCTTCTCTCATTGAATACCGGAGTCTCCTTGCTCAACTTAAAAAGTGTAATTACTAGTTTAACCCTTAGTTAACCCTAATGCATCCTCCCTAATTTTCACTATAAATACCCCATTAGTCTAATTAGAGGGGCATGTTCTTCTAATCAATAATTAGTGTAGTTAATATCAATCAAATCTCTCTTCAATATTGTAATCAAATATTAATCAAGTTTTAATCCAAGTTTTAGTTCCTTAATCTCTCTCTTGTTCTTACTTTATTTTGGGTAATTGAAGATCATTTGGGTTATTATTGGGAGATTGACAACCTCTCAATCTAGGATTCAAGTACTTCTATTATTCTTGCTTTATTATTGGAATCATTAGTAGGTATAATCTCTTAATCCCTTTTTAATTATTGCTAATTACTTTCATTTATTCATCATGTTTCATTATGTTAGTATGATTGACAACCTTTCTAGCATGATCAATATGATAATGAGTGAGTAGTCTCTTAGCTAGGGTTTAATGGGTGATTAGGGGAAACCAACATGGGGAATGATTCATGCTTAAATCAATATGCTTTCATATCTTATTTGCTTGCTTGTTTTGATCTTAATACATGCACATGTTATGTTTGATGAAATGCTAAGCCTATGAATCCTTGCATTTATTATCATCTACTATCTCTTCAACTTGACTTGTAAGACATAACCCAACTCGAGTC
Organism: Silene latifolia; assembly: GCF_048544455.1. Taxonomy (NCBI): domain Eukaryota; kingdom Viridiplantae; phylum Streptophyta; class Magnoliopsida; order Caryophyllales; family Caryophyllaceae; genus Silene; species Silene latifolia. Next base: position 106,121,952 of record NC_133527.1, on the reverse strand, counting down.
TTGTTAGATCATGCATGTGTTAAGTAGGAAAGATTAAGTCGACTTGTAGGTGTTGTACAATCTATGTGATCGGCCTCAGGGACCCAAACTTTCCTAGGATTGTAAGATATAACCCAACTCAATCCATCACAACAATAATTGCTTGCTTATAAATTGAGAACATGTTTGTATGATCATATCCCATGAATCCCCTATGAACCCATGACACCCTAGTGCTTTTAATCAATTGTTTACACCCTTATTCCATTTACCTTGTTAGTTTATTTTCATTGCTATTTTAGTTTAGTAACCTTCTACATCAACCCAACTTGTGACACCCCTAGACACCACTAGTAGCAATAGAAATCTTCGTTTTCAATACCCGTCCCTTGGGATCCGACCTTTACTTGCCTCTTTACTAATTTGTAGAGTTGTTTGTGAAGTATAAATTGTGTTTTGTATCGACCATTGACCAACGACCACAATTACTTAATTTGTGAACTAAATGGCTCCGATCACAAATACAATAATGCAAGATACCATACAATATGCCAATTACCGACTCATCCAATCGTTTTGGCCAATATCATGTTATAATGCATTGACCATTAAAATAAGACTCACATGACCATTTAAACATATATTAAAACTGAGTAGGATTAACCTACCTTTTAGCATACTCCGTAAGCAATCCAGCTAATAATAATCATCCACAAAAACCGTCACCTAAATATAATAATTACAATTAAATATATTTAAGTACTAACTAATCTAATTAACTTAAATTCAATTAATTAAATAAAACTCGTCTTAAGCTATTTAAATCCCGTCTTAATACACTACCCAAACACCCGACATATACCTACCAACCACCACCAAAGTAGCCACCACTAGCCGCTGCCACCATAGGCCACCACCACCGGCCATGGTTGTCCACTGCCAGCACCCCACGACCACCAACAACACCCGACACCAACAACACTAACACCCGCAAAAACACACAACACACGCCCAACCCCCTCCCTTTAACACCACCATCACGCCAGCACCACCGTGGGCTCCTCTGACCATGGTGGGCCCTACCACCAGCCCACAACCACCGGCAGCCACCACAAGTAGCCGACCTCAACAACAACAAACACAACAAATACACCCAACCCGTGTAGCCCCCATTTGACACCCTTTTTCGACCACCTAACACCACCGATTCCACCACCCATTACCACCACTACAACCCTCTCTCAACCCACGATAAGGATCGCCCAAGATCCTCCCAAGTAAGCCACGAAATAGGGATCAAAAATCCGTCTTAAGACGGTCACACAACAACAACAATAAACCAATAAAAGGCTCGGTCAAACACGGTTTTTGGTGGTCAACGGTGGTCAACTGGGTGGTCAATGACGGTCAGAGGTGAGTCGGGGTCAAGGCGGGTCAATGGTATAAATTAAATAATATATAAACAAGTTTTAGACGGTTTTACCTTACGATCTCGAGACGGAGGGACAAAATCTCCATTTTCTCTTCCTTTTTCTCTCTTCCCTCTTCCCGCATTTGTGTGGTGGATTTTGTTAGGATAGGATGAGGATTGTGTTGGGATAAGGTGGGTGGATAGGGTAGGTTAGATTATATAAGGTAGTATTATTAATATCATTACAATTTATTATTATTATTATTATTATTATTATTATTATTATTATTATTATTATTATTATTTTATTATTCCGTCTCATATATAATTCGCATAAACAATATAAAATATATAATTATAAAATACAGGGTATTACAATAATAATCACCCAAAATCACCCCAATCAACACCCCCTTACACGGCCAAACCGACGGTGGTCAACCCGTCGGTCAACGGCCCCTCGGCAGGTCAACGGCGGTCAAGGCAATGGGTCAACAGGTGGTAGAGAGTCACGGTGGTCAACGGCATTAAAATATGAACAACTAATTATAAGACGGTTTTATGAAATTCTTGCCTTAAGATCTTAATATGAAATGATGGATGAATAACTTGTTGTCTAATCTCCCTCTCTCTCTCTCTCTCTCTCTCTCTCTCTCTCTCTCTCTCTCTCTCTCTCTCTCTCTCTCTCTCTCTCTCTCAGATTTATATGAGTTTTGTGAAGCAAATAGGAGTTATGTTAGGGTAGATGGGAGTTTATATAGTAATTGCAGTTGCAGGAAGTTTCTAGGAAACCTTTATTATTATTTATTATTTAGTATTATTATTATTTAAAGTATGCAGTATCCGCTAGCCAGGCAACCCCGGCGACTAGCCGCACCAAAACAGTGGCTCCTGCCCACCAGTGGCAGCTCTCCACCGCCCCTTGGCTGCCCGTCTGGCTACTCGCCATAACCAGTGGCGGCTCGCCACCCACTGCTTCCTTCCACCAACACGCTTTCCTTCTTTTAATTATTACTGTTATTATTATCTTTTCTTTCCGTCTTACATTTAATTCCCGTAAATATTAGTTAATAAAATACATTTTATCGTTGACTCTCACCTTTGACTTGTCTAAAAGGCGAGATATTACAGTATTCCCTCCTTAAAAATAACTTCGTCCAGAAGTTCACCACACTTTACCACCCAACTAACACTGTAACTTCTAAGTAACCAAATTAAATTATTTACTCTTAGGACCAAAATAAACGCAGTATTATACGGGCTGTTCTGCCATATGTCGAATCGGAAAATATTTATTTACTCCTTGTTGAAGAAATATGGCGTTACACACTGTAGAGGATTGGCAAACTAGTGGATAAGTGGAGGTTTCCAACAGAGAATTGAAACAAATCTTGGAGAAGGTAGTGAGCAAGAATAGAAAAGATTGGAGTCGGAAGCTTGATGATACTTTATGGGCTTACCGTACTGCAAACATGATAGTAAGAAGCGAGTCGTTGTTCACTCCATCAAACACATTTATATTCACAACAAACAACTAGTTAGTGGTTAAGTCGAGGTCGATCCACGGGACGGTGTGCTTTGGGTTCTAAGTTTATCTATCTCAATTTATGCTAGTGTCACAATTGATTTGGGTTTGTAGTTGTGTTCTAAACTAATGCAAGCGACAAAGTAAAACAAGCAATAAATCAAGTAAAGGTGTAGACAAATAATAAAGGATACTAGGATGTCACGGGATCATAGGGGATTCATGGGAGTTGATCATACAAGCATGTTCTCATTTATATAGCAAGCATTTATTATTGTAATGGGATCGAGTTGGTGTATAAGCTTATAATCCCTAGGAAGGTTTGGGTTCTGGAGCCGAATCGATTGGACTGTACAACACCTACAAGTCGACTTAATCCTTCCTATCCAACTATATGCATGGTCTAATGAGACTCGAGTTGGTTTATATGCTTACAAGCCTCATTGAAGAGGTAGGTGATGGGTAAAAATGTAAGGATTCATAGGCTCATATTTCATCAAACATAACATGTGCATAAATTGAAATCACAACAAGCAAGAAAATTAATTATGATGACATATTAGATTAAGCATGAATCAATCCCCGTGTTGGTTTCCCTTAATTCCCCACTAATCCTAGTCAAAGAACTACTCACTCATTATCATGGGAAACATGTCATTAATGTTGTAAATCATCACAACAAGTATAAACATGATAAGAGAATGAGGAAATAAACAATAAAGAGTAAAGATTAAAGAAATTATACCAAACTTGAGATGAATAAATGGAAAGGAAAGAATAATAGAAGAGAACTTGATTGATTGATCAAGAATTGTCAATTCTCAATAATAACCCAATAATCTTCAATTACCTAATAATAATAAACTTGAACAATAATTAAGGAAAAATTAATGTGGAATGGTTGAGATTCATCTATTCTAATCTACTCCTAATCTAATCTAAGAGGGTTTTCTAGTATGGGAACCTCCTCTCCTCCTTTGATTATTACAAATGGAGTAAACATATAGTAGTACATCATTAGGTTAAGCAAGGGTGGATGAGTAAATAACAATGCAAAGTTTTAAATAGGGAATTGCAAGTCTCGAGGGAGATTCGCATATCACGTAGCTACTCCCACCACGATCCGCTCGGATCAGCTTGGAGCACGGCCGGATTGTGAAGGGGTCCGCTCGTCTTTCTAGGGAGACGCTCGGATCAAGAGTCAATGATCCGCTCGTCTCAATGCTCGGGCCGCTCGGATCTGGGTGGGGCAATCCGCCCGTCTTGTGCTTAAGACGCACGGATCCTGCAACAGTTTTCCACCGTCTTGCTTTAGGGCCTATGATCTACGTGTACTCTTTATTCCTACTTCGTCGGTCATCGTTCTTGCCTCCTCTTCATACTAGCCCATCTAAGATCGTCAACTAGCTTCCCAATGTGCGCGAGAGACGGAAATTCCGCCTCATTATCTTCTTTCCTATAAGACATATAAAATGCACTAGGAAAGCAAAATAGAAAGTATTTGACAGATAAAATGGCCATGAAATGTTATAATAGTATGCAAAATAGGCTAAATTAGGGGACTAAATGGGCACAATTAAGAGTCACATCAAACATCCCCAAACCGATCCTTTACTCGTCCCGAGTAAAGAGGTTATAAAAACTAGGACCCTTATTTAAACTAATCTACTAATATAGCCGATGTGAGACAATTAGCGGGTCTCACTCCGCCCCTTCAACTCACAACAAGTCAACAATGAGGTAGGATGCCTTCTTGCAAGGCAAGATGGGGCTTGCCAAAATAGCCAATTTCCTCATCTAAGTGGCGGAAATTATCTACAAGGGAAGCAATCTAAGGGTACACACTTCATTATAGATACGGTTTCTTCAAACTACTAAGCCTAGAAGGATACCAATAAATCACCTCCAAGTTGCGTCAAGCTAGGGTACCTTTGTCCTCAATTGTTAAATGCTTTCGTCAAGAGTAGACTCCCTATGGTGTTAGAAACACTGGAGGATCACAGAATTCCCCTTCTTGCCTACAAGAAGAAGGGTCGTCCCCTCTCTACCATGCACAAAAGTGAATTCGATGGAAAAAGGGATCAATATATTTTGAGTTTCATATGGGAGTTTTCTTTTGTTGGTTTTATTCCCCCCAATTTGTTGTGGCATTTGACATTTGAGAACACTTTCTTTTTGCCATTTCTTTTAATGTTTGGCATTTCAATACTTGGCAACTTTCAACTTTTTGCATTTTCTTTTGGACATTTTAAAGCTACCCCATTTGTAATGAGGGTGCTTATATTTGAAGCATAGGAGTTTTTATTTTTGTTACTCCTCTTTTCTTTTGATACAATTGCAAACTTTTTGTTTTTCATTTCAATTTTTGAACTCAAATTTGAAAAAATTTTGTGCCCATTCCCTTTTGTTGACAAAATGTGGTAGAATGTGGAAGATGGTTGCATGGCTTCAAAGGTCGCCTTAGAATAAACGGTAGCCAAGGAGTTATCACACCACAAGGTACTCTTGACTAGGCCTTAATCCATGGGTTAAAGGATACTAGCATGATACATCCTAGGGTGTTTTACAAGCATTCTAATGAGCAAAGTCTCAAGAAGAAAAAGTATCTACAAGGGCCTTATATACACTTCTCAAGTTTCCCAAATAGGCATTTTCACAAAATTTTCTAACCATGCAACTACATGCCATGATGCAACTAACATATATAGAACTCTAATGCATATGCTTCTATAAACTATTATGCCATATAAACTAAATGCAACTGCTAACAACACATAGGTACACACACCGCAACAACAAAATACAACACATCCTCCTTGACATGTAAGCCCATCCTCCTTATATGAGTAATGAAAAGAAATGGAAGGTAAATAGGGATTAGAGCGATCATACCAAGCGGTCTTCATTTTCCTTTGCTAATGCCTCAAATGTAGTGTTGTATCTATGTGAGAAGAGAACAAAAACACAGGTATATACAATTCTATACTACTAAATTAAAGAACATGTTTTTGGTTTTTTAAATTTTCAAATTTTTATAGATTTTGTTTTTATGAAATTAAAAGAACATATTTTTGGGATTTTTCGAAAAATTTTAATTTTTTGTATTTTGGAATATAAATTCCCATCCCCAACGTTATTTTGGACATTGTCCTCAATGTACATGTAGGAGTAGGAATGGAAATGAAATACATGTTTTTGGATTTTCAAAGTTTTATGGAAAATGAAGTACAAATGCAATGATATGATATGAATGCATGCTCTAACTAAATGCACTTCTATATGACTTATATAACAAATGAATGCAATCTAAACTACACTAAATGATGCATGCTCTCTATGTAAATACTTGGGTCACTTATGATCAAACCTCCCCAAACCGATTTAAGCATTATTTCTAGTGTAGAAAGGAATAGGTTGTGTCATTAGTGACTATGCATGAATTCTAGTCTATGTGCAACTAACTACATGAATCATATGAGACATATTACAATGCAAACTATACTATATGAACTAACTAATGTGAATGCAATATGAAGTATTTCACAAATGCAAGCTAAATGTATATGTATATAACTAAATGCATGTGTAAATGTAATGCAAAGTCAAAGGATAGGATATCTTACAAATAATGGTTTGAGGGAGGACTCCACCAAACTCATTCCTTGTTGCCATGGTTATTGATGTTGTCCATGTTGCTCAATGCTCTCAATAACCGGTCAAAGGCTTGGGCACAATCCTCAAATAAGCAAAGATAGAACCATGGCCACTTCAAAATGGAATAGAGCCAATCCTCCACAAGGGGCTTTTCATTGAAATTTCTCCCCTTCACTGATACCATTGTTTCAGTGCCAAAAATAAATACCTAAGTACTACTAACAGAAGTCAACGGTAAGTAGGTTCGATCTCCACAGGGAGGCGATCACTATCTACTTGTCAATTCGGTCTGTCTATGGTCACATGATGGGGGTTTTAAATGTATAAACTAAACTAAGGGAGATTAAGGCAAGAGAAAAGGATGAGAGGAATTAATAAGAGAGAGAGAAAACTAAGATTGTCGGGACATCAATGAATATCAGTTATTTGCAGCTAAGGTCACAGATCGATCAATTGTATCAGTCTAAGGGGCAACGAAAATCTCCTTCCGGTCGCAATTCGCCCTAAAATATTATTAGCTTAGCTTCCGCCCTCACTAAAGCATCCTATTGTTCACTGCGGGTCTCACCCCTTCCAACCTTCCGGTCTAGGTCAAGGCTTATCAAGGTTAAATAAGTTAAGTGCATCGATTCAAGTAGCTAGTTATTGTTAATTGCAGTGATTAATAACATAAATATGATAACAATGAAAGATTAGTAAACCTAATTAGCAATTAACAACAATCCATCGACTCCCCTAAACCCTAGCAGGATATTTAGCTAGACATAAATAAGAAAAGAGTGAGAGAATAGAGAAATAATAAGCATTGTAATTAAAATGAGAATAAAGAAAGAGAAAGAGTAAGGGAAGAATTACAGATAAAGAGATTCGGCAAAAGAATAGAGGAACAAAGTAGCAGCAGTAACCGGAGGTAAAAGTAACGTCTGATCCCCCTAAAACCTAATTACCCTTCTCCTATTTATAGGAGAGGGATTTTATTATTCGACCTAAAACACGTTATTAAGTCAAAAGTCCACGTCCAAGAGCTAATCACTCGATCGAGCCATTTAGAAATGCTCGATCGAACAAAAACCAGCAAAAACCTCTCGATCGAGTAAACAAACAACTCGATCGAGGAAACCCTAAATAACACATTTCGATCGAAAACAATAAGCATTTGATCGAGTCTTCTAATCCTCCAAAATACTCGATCGAGCAATAAAAGCTTTCGATCGAGGGACTTTAACTTTAGCCAGCTCATTAGGTCATCAGTTTCAGCATTGACTTGTTGTTTTGGCTCCCGAAATGACTTCACGCGTCCCAAGAAAGTAGCATTTCCACTCCAAATCCAATCATCCTCTAAATGCAAGCAAAGTGGATGATAAAAGGCTTGATTCTATCACTTTCGGGTCCATTCCTGCAAATAAAGCAAAACAAACCAAAGTAGAATATTCGGGGCATTTCGTAGCATAAAACTACGAGAATAGCATAGAAATACGTGCATAAAGAGGCTTAAAAAGTCTATATAATATGCACGTATCAAATCTCCCCAAACCAAACCTTTACTCGTCCTCGAGTAAACTAAATACAAACTAAGGAACGGATCAGAAAACTCAGAGCTAGCTACAAAGCCCACTTAAACCGATTTAATGCAGCAAACTAACACTTATAGCAAAAACTGTCAAATGCAAACGAGTTGTAAGATGTTTATAATAAAGCTGAACCATCGACCTTGCAAGACCTTTAAAATCGGACTCTCACGGGTCACTCTTCTCTCATGAAGCAAAGGGTAAGCATATAAATGTAAGAGAGAGAAAATAGTCGCTCACCTAAACTACGACCCACATAAACATGCACGCAGTTGATATGATAGACAATTCTAGCTACCATACATACATTCTTACCAAACAGGGTCCTGTCACAGCCGAGGCCTTACAAAATTTATGGTAAAGTGAGGCAATGGATAAGAAAAGGCAAAATATTTATAGGAATGTGGAGGTATAGGCGGCCAAGCTAGTACCTAAACAGAACCACATAACAACATTCGATTCTCACTCAATTATAGAATTAAGCACATATGCCCTTCATTTGGCATCAAAACTCACCAAACCGAACTGAACATACTCCTCAATAGATATAAGTAAAGCGTAGGAGTCAAACTGTCAACAAACATTTTTCCATTTTTTTCAAATTTTTTCTTCCTTCTTTTTTTTCGATTTCTTTTTCTTTCTTTTTTTTCTTTTTCTGTTTTTTTTTTCATTTTTCAATTCTTTTTCTATTTTTTTTTTTTTATCTCATCCTCCTTCTTTCCTTTCTACCAACTCCAAATCAATATAATACAAACCGATAAAATATATACCGCAAAAACATACACTAAACTAGCTTGACAAGGCAGGCTAAATTTGGATGTAGTTAAGGGTCAAAAGGCAAATTTGGCTAATGTGGAGTTAAATGGGTAAAAATGAAAGAAAGGGGAATGTAAGCACCTCCCTGCATGTGACACCAACCATTAACCCGAATGTATGCAGGCGAAAAGCAATTGAGTTTCATAAAAGTGCAAATTGATGAACATGTTATGCAAGGAGTAACTACTTACAATCCTATATGAAACCGGTCACAAATGACACCAGTTTATAAAGCTCTAAATCTTAGAAATTATAAGTAGGTTGCCAAAATTTCAGGTCAATTCTATTTGTTCAGCTAAATTTAAACATTAACTCGTAGATATGCAATAAGAGAAAGTTAATAAGATAATAGTTAATCACAAGGCTTAAGCAAAAGGACAAATTATAATGCAATTTCATCATCGAAAACTACTGTTCCGACTCACCCTATATGCTAAAATAAACGTGAATTTTTTTTGTATTTTTATGAAATTTTAATTTTTATGAGATTTTTGAATTTTATGAAAATAAACAACAATGCATACGGAAATTAATGTGACGACAGAAATGCAATAAAAACATGCAGACACAGATATGGATGCATAACCTCCCCAAACCAAACCGTACAATGCCCTCATTGTACCCAAAAATAGGGAAAGGAAAATGCAAACTAAAAAGGAGATAGATTGGAGATGCGGAAAACTCACAAGATTACACGAAGTATGGACCTCCCCAAACCAGCCAGCAACGTGGGAGGTCGCTAATAGCTCTGTAACAGCGTCATACGAAGCGAATCCAAGTCAAAAGCACTCGATCGACATGGAACAATGGTCGATCGAGAGAAAAGGGCACCTAAGCATTTCTATCGAGGAAGTAGGGCTCTCGATCGAAAGATCCTCCTTTGCAAGCACTCGATCGAGAAGATTATATATTCGATCGAGTGAAATCAGCAGCAAAATAATTCGATTGAGTATATAAAGTACTCGATCGACCCATCCACTATAGACTCCTGCAAATGCGTAATAAACAGCCCGCGAAACCAACAAAACAAGCTTAATTGTTCCAATCTATGGTTTAAAAACCAATTATTACACACACAGCTAAAATGTTTGAAAAACAGGTAAAAATTAAAACTCCGGGTTGCCTCCCGGGTAGCGCTAGTTTCAGACAGGTCCCAGCTCGACTTCTTCAGCCATTGTAATTGAGCCCGGTCAAAACAGCTCAAAGCACGCAACAACCGATCAAAAAGCTGTGCATGTGCTACACAAAACTGTAAGTAGCACCATAGTATAATAGTGACATAAGAAAATAGCATGTACAATCGTTTAAGCCTAACAAATTTCCTATGAAAGCTCCCAAATTTGTCCATAAAATAAAGGAGCTCAGGAGCACTTAAAAATAAACTAAGGTACCGTTTTAGCTTAACGAATTTCTGATGACAAATATGGTCAAAATTTAGTAACTTTTTCGTCCATCCGGAAGAGGGTCGAGCATCGGAGGAAAAAATATGATTCATATGAGATAACGTATTAGTAATACCAACAATAATGAAATTATTGTTAACTATCTTAGTTCGGTTGCTCTCAACGTCGGAATCATTGATAAAAGAGTGTATTACCTCTTCCGTGCTAGGAACAATCACTAACTCAGCTGTCTTCTCATTCCCCTCCGTCGTGGGTTCTATCCCGTAAATCGCAGCCTCCAAGGCATCCAGCTCGGCTTTAAAAAATGGGAGATTCACCATAACCATTGTCTTCGTCTATATCATCATCCAAAGCGGACCAAAGTGACATATCATTGCTCTCCATGGCCAAAGTACTCGATCGAGCAAAGATAGAACTCGATCAAGTGGATTTCTCTTGATTTTTACTCGATCGAACACAAGAACATGCTCGATCGAGATCTTCCTTATAGTTGTTGTTCGATCGAGTGAAATTTTCTGTTCGATCGAACATTTCCTCAGATATTTCACTCGATCGAACACTATTACTAGCTCGATCAAGTGATTGTTCTAGTGCAGCGCATAAATCTTCGTAGCTTGCTTCATTTTCAGATAGATAATCGCATTCCGAGTCATACAAATCATCAGCGTCGATAGGCAACTCGGGTCCTTCATGGGTAATACCACTCTCTGCGTGCCTAAAGGTCATCTCAGTGGCTAACTGAGCTATTTGAGACTCAAGCTCATCGACTTGAGCGTACATATATCTATCACACTCTTGCATTTTAAATGCAAGTGTCTTGATCAAAGATTTCAGTTCCGCAATCTCTTCTTTCTGTCTATCAGGAGGAGGAGCTTATAGTTGCGGTGGCCAAATGAATGGAGGATTTTGATAGCCCCGTTGATAAAGTGGATATGGCGGCACAATTGTAAAAGGTTGACTGGCTTGACTACGCTACTTAAACGCGCAAACTTCATCGTTCCCTGTCAAACAAACAGTGGCATTGTGCCCAGCAGCACCACATCTCTTACAGTAAACCACCTGCTGCGCCATAGGATGGAACATAGGTGGAGATCAAAGGTACTCAAGCCTTCCCTTTGACGATCTTTTACTTAGAATTGTCTAGGTAGGACCTATTGGACCTATCAAAATAACACTAGAGAAAAAGATGAGAACTGCCTCAAGGAATAAATCCCTTGAGGCTAAAGACGGATAAAAATAAACAAGCAAATAAAATAGTTTCCTCCCCGGCAACGGCGCCAAAATTTGATACCGTCGTTTCAGTACCAAAAATAAATACCTAAGTACTACTAACAGAAGTCAGCGGTAAGTAGGATCGATCTCCACAGGGAGGCGGTCACTATCTACTTGTCAATTCGATCTGTCTATGGTCACAGGATGGGGGTTTTAATTGTATAAACTAAACTAAGGGAGATTAAGGCAAGAGAAAAGGATGAGAGGAATTAATAAGAGAGAGAGAAAACTAGGATTATCGGGTCATCAATGAATATCAGTTATTTGCAGCTAAGGTCACAGATCGATCAATTGTATCAGTCTAAGGGGCAACGAAAATCTCCTTCCGGTCTCAATTCGCCCTAAAATACTATTAGCTTAGCTTCCGCCCTCACTAAATCATCATATAGTTCACTGCGGGTCTCACCCCTTCCAACCTTCCGGTCTAGGTCAAGGCTTACCAAGGTTAAATAAGCTAAGTGCATCAATTCAAGTAGCTAGTTATAGTTAATTGCAGTGATTAACAACATAAACATGATAACAATGAAAGATCAGTAAACCTAATTAGCAATTAACAACAATCCATCAACTCCCCTAAACCCTAGCAGGATATTTAGCTAGACATAAATAAGAAAAGAGCGAGAGAATAGAGAAATAATAAGCATTGTAATTAAAAAGGGAATAAAGAAAGAGAAAGAGTAAGGGAAGAATTACAGATAAAGAGATTCGGGAAAAGAATAGAGGAACAAAGTAGCAGCAGTAACCAGAGGTAAAAGTAACGTCTGATCCCCCTAAAACCTAATTACCCTTCTCCTATTTATAGGAGAGGGATTTTATTATTCGACCTAAAACACGTTATTAAGTAAAAAGCCCACGTCCAAGAGCTAATCACTCGATCGAGCCATTTAGAAATGCTCGATCGAACAAAAACCAGCAAAAACCTCTCGATCGAGTAAACAAACAACTCGATCGAGGAAACCCTAAATAACACATTTCGATCGAACACAATAAGCATTCGATCGAGTCTTCTAATCCTCCAAAATACTCGATCGAGCAATAAAAGCTTTCGATCGAGGGACTTTAACTTTAGCCAACTCATTAGGTCGTCAGTTTCAGCATTGACTTGTTGTTTTAGCTCCCGAAATGACTTCAGGCATCCCAATATAGTAGCATTTCCGCTCCAAATCTAATCATCCTCTAAATGCAAGCAAAGTGGACGATAAAAGGCTTGATTCTACCACTTTCGGGTCCATTCCTGCAAATAAAGCAAAACAAACCAAAGTAGAATATTCGGGGCATTTCGTAGCATAAAACTACGAGAATAGCATAGAAATACGTGCATAAAGAGGCTTAAAAAGACTATATAAAATGCACATATCATTCACCTTGGCCTTTTCATCATAGCCTTTTTGGCTCTCCAAATTAGCAAGCTTACAATTCTTGTTATCGGAAGGCTTCCATTCTCCCCCGTCTCCCTCAAATATGGTGATGATGATAGCATTTGGATTTATCAATCCTTCAAGAATAGAAGGAGAATTCTTATAGTATTGATGACGCGGTACCTTAGGAATTGAGATTGTGGGTGCTAAGTCTCCACAAGTAAGATCATTCATAGCTTTGTTCTTGAGCTTCTCCACCAAGTATCTTTTATATGACAATTTTACCGCTTGGATAAGGTTTACCATATCATCTCCAACAATCATAGGTTCCATGGTAGGTGAAAAAAGGTCTTCATAGTCAATAGGAAAGAGACATTCATCTTCTTCATGGAAGCATACCTCAAACTTCTCAAGGATGGGTTCCTCAAGTGAGGCAATATCATAACTCCTTTCCTCTTTTAAATTCCATAAGTCATTGCAAGACACATATTCCACATAAGCTTCTTCCATAGTCTTGTCATCATCGCTATCTCCATATGAATCATAAATGGGGGCTTTACTCCTCCTCATCAACTCTTTCTCCAACACCTCAACATCCACATCAAATGACACGCCCTCATATTCACAAAGGCTAAGAGTACTTGGCTTACTCAACCTCATATCTTCTTCATCAAATACCACACTTTCATACTCAAAAGAGCTCAAAGAGATTGGCTCTTCCCACTTCACATCTTCTTCACCAAAGGTCATTAACTCAAATTCACATTCATGGTCAATGCTCAAGGATTAGTGGGCGGTGGTTGGTTGGGTGGTCTCTTGGGTTGCCTCCATTTGGGCAACTCGAATTGCCAACTTCTCACCATAGGTAACGTTGCTTTGGAGAACATTATTCTTATTTTGGCTCTCTTCTAGCATTTGTTTGAAGAAATTTTGTTGGTCTTCCATCATTTGGAGAACCACATTTTGAATGTCAAAGTTTGGCTCATCTTCTTGTTGTGTGTGGGTGTGAAAGTGGTCATATTGTGGTATTTGGCATTTGTTGTAATATGGGTCTTGGGTGGGTGATTGTTATGGGTATTGGATGTGGTGATTTTGGTGGGGAAAGTTGGGGTAGTAGTTAGGATTTTCATTGTATGAGTAGTAGGGTAGGTTTGTGTTGACTTGCTCCTCAAACTCCCCATACCCATTGTAGTCATTCTCAAAAAATCCACCATATACTCCATGTACCAAGTCTTGGGTCATCATCATAGCCAAGATAAAAATACAACTACAAACATAGAAACTACAATAAAACGGTAAAAACGACCTTGAGGAACAAGTTCCTCAAGGTTAAAGAACAATTAAAATAGATAAACAAGTAAGAACTTAATCACATAACACCGCCCCCGGTAACGGCGCCATTTTGATGGTAAGAAGCGAGTCGTTGTTCACTCCATCAAACACATTTATATTCTCAACAAACAACTAGTTAGTGGTTAAGTCGAGGTCGATCCACGGGACGGTGTGCTTTGGGTTCTAAGTCTATCTATCTCAATTTATGCTAGTGTCACAATTGATTTGGGTTTGTAGTTGTGTTTTAAACTAATGCAAGCGAGAAAGTAAAATAAGCAATAAAGCAAGTAAAGGTGTAGACAAATAATAAAGGATATTAGGATGTCATGGGATCATAGGGGATTCATGGGAGTTGATCATACAAACATGTTCTCAATTATATAGCAAGCATTTATTATTGTGATGGGATCGAGTTGGTGTATAAGCTTACAATCCCTAGGAAGGTTTGGGTCCCAGAGCCTAATTGATTGGATTGTACAACACCTACAAGTCGACTTAATCTTTCCTATCCAACTATATGCATAGTCTAATGAGGCTCGAGTTGGTTTATATGCTTACAAGCCTCATTGAAGAGGTAGGTGATGGGTAAAAATTTAAGGATTCATAGGCTCGCATTTCATCAAACATAACATGTGCATGAGTTGAAATCACAACAAGCAAGCAAATTAATTATGAAGACATATTAGATTAAGCATGAATCAATCCCCATGTTGGTTTCCCTTAATTCCCCACTAATCCTAGTCAAATAACTACTCACTCATTATCATGGGAAACATGTCATTAATGTTGTCAATCATCACAACAAGTATAAATATGATAAGAGAATGAGGAAATAAACAATAAAGAGTAAAGAGTAAAAAAATTATACCAAACTTGAGATGAATAAATAGAAAGGAAAGAATAATAGAAGAGAACTTGATTGATTGATGAAGAGTTGTCAATTCTCCAATAATAACCCAATAATCTTCAATTACCCAATAATAATAAACTTGAACAATAATTAAGGAAAGATTAATGTGGAATGGTTGAGATTCATCTATTCTAATCTACTCCTAATCTAATCTAAGAGGATTTTCTAGTATGGGAACCTCCTCTCCTCCTTTGATTATTACAAATGGAGTAAATATATAGTATTACATCATTAGGTTAAGCAAGGGTGGATTAGTAAATAACAATGCTAAGTTTTAAATAAGGAATTACAAGTCTCGAGGGAGATGCGCATATCACGTAGCTACTCCCACCACGATCCGCTCGGATCAGCTTGGAGCACGGCCAGATTGTGAAGGGGTCTGCTCGTCTTGCTAGGGAGACGCTCAGATCAAGAGTCAATGATCCCCTTGTCTCAATGCTCGGGCCGCTCGGATCTGGATAGGGCAATCCGCCCGTCTTGTTCTTAAGACGCACGGATCCTGCAGCAGTTTTCCACCGTCTTGCTTTAGGGCCTATGATCTACGTGTACTCTTTATTCCTACTTCGTCGGTCATCGTTTTTGCTTCCTCTTCATACTAGTCCATCTAAGATCGTCAACAAGCTTCCGAATGTGCGCGAGAGACGGGAATTCCGCGTCATTATCTCCTTTCCTATAAGACATATAAAATGCACTAGGAAAGCAAAATAGAAAGTATTTAACGGATAAAATGGCCATAAAATGTTATATTAGTATGCCAAATAGGCTAAATTAGGGGACTAAATGGGCGCAATTAAGAGTCACATCAATACAAGACACCGATTGGAGCATCACCTTACTGATTAGTCCATGGCAAATCTTGCCATTTACCTATGGAGCTTGAGTACAAGGCTATGTGTGCCATAAAAGATCTAAATATGGATCTCTCACTGGCGGGTGAGAAAAGATTAATGCAGTTGAATGAGCTTGATGAGTTTCGACTGCATGCGTATGATAGTGCTCAAATGTACAAGGAACGAACAAAGAAGTGGCATGACAAGCATATTGTAATACTACGGTTTTATGAGTCTATGGGTACTCTATCGAGTGGGACTTACTCTGTCGAGTAAGTAGTTTTTGACGCAAAACAGTATTCTGCCTGTAGGGTACTCGATCGAGTAAGTTGGGTACTCGATCGAGTAGGGGGCACTTGATCGAGTAAGTGAGTTCACGGGCTGAGTTTTGACGGGTTTTTTTAATGATGCGAGATTAATATATAATGAATTCCGTCACTTTTCTTAAATCTTTTATCATTATAAAAACCTAAATTGAGAGAAGGAAGTTACGTAAGTTTTCATCGCATCATTAGCAAATCCTCAAGGCTAGGAGAGTCGGATCATCTTGTTCTTTACGCCGTTGTGATCATCGTGTCAAGGGTAAGTTCCTTGTATAATTATTATAGCTTTTGGTTGAGTTTCTTTAAAACCCTAATTGGGTGATTTTGAGGATTTTGGGTGATTTGTATGTGTGTGGTAGTAATTGAATGTATACATGTTATAGGAGGAGGATTCGCAGAGGAGAATTCTGATTAGCTGCTAGATCGTCTGTGGTGGTTGCTTCTTCAGGTAGGGTTTTCCCTACTCGGTATTAGTTACATGATATGTGTGGTGAATTGTGATGTAGTTAGTGTTGTTGATTGTTTCAGACGATTGTTGAGTTGTATTGTGATTGCTGATTGTCTATCTGTGTTCTTCGGGGCGTGTCCCTGGCTGAGTGGAGTCACTTGCGGGAGTGGCTTCACGCCCATGATTCGCCTTCTATGGAACCCGCCACAGAAGGGATGTGCACATTAATGGACGTGGGTTTATCACTCGATGGAGATGAGCGGGGATTTGGTGGGTACGGCTGCGGTCCCCCACTAGCGATGTGGAGTATCTGTTGCGATGGGTACTCTGGCAGGGCTACACACTTTAGTGTGTAGTCAGTTACGTGGTAATTGTTCATGGAGACCGGGGTTTGATGTGACGATTGTGCTGTTTGGTATTTGTTGCATTGTATCTTGTTTTCGTTTAATTAGTACTGAGCCCGTTTAAATGTTTTAAAAACTGTGGTGATCCATTCGGGGGTGGTGAGCAGTTATTGAGCAGGTATGAGCTGATGCGTATGGGATAACTGGGAGGAGTCACCACGATGCAGTTTAGAAGTCTTCCGCTGTGTCTGGTAGTTTTATAGTCTTTTGATAGTAGACAGTTTTGGAGAACTTGTATCTCTTTATCAGTTTTGGTTTTTGGCATGTAATCACGTTAAACGTTATTTACTATTTAAGTATGTTTCTTTATTGTCTGATGATTATCATTGCCTCGGGTAACCGAGATGGTGACGTTCCTATACCTGAGTGGTCCTGATAAGGCACTTGGAGTATGGGGGTGTCACAAAGTGGTATCAGAGAGACGATCTTGGAACCTGTAACCAAAGAACCTAATGAATATAGAGAGTCAAAATAAAATGAACCCAGGTAGAAGTTGTAGGAGCTAATGCAAAGACTTGGGAGACGTCCTAAAGTCGCGAACTTGCCCTACAATTTTGAATCGGTCACCATGGGATATGAGTCGGGACCACTATGTGTTTATCTTGTGAATTGTGTACCTATATAGTGATGTGTGGCATGAATCAGTGGATGTATGTATGTGGAGAATGAGGAATGTGTAGAAAAAGATGGTGATGATGTGATTTCGTAAGTTATTGATTGAAAGCATGATAGTTGTTTTACGATATGGCATTATAGAAATACGGAAAGAAAATTTGTTTGGTTTGAGTTATACATAGAGTTGTGTGTGTGTGTGTGTGTGTGTGTGTGTGTGTGTGTGTGTGTGTGTGTGTGTGTGTGTGTGTGTGTGTGTGTGTGTGTGTGTGTGTGTGTGTGTGTGTGTGTGTGTGTGTGTGTGTGTGTGTGTATATATATATATATATATATGTTGTTGGTAGTGTTGTACGAGTTTATATAGCTGAAAGTTTGAGTAAGAGCATGAATAATTGGTGGAAAAAGATGAACAATTGTTGCATGATAATATGATTTCGGATAAAGCATGTTGTATGATGGAAGAGATTTTATAATGTTGATATGCTAGTAACATGTGAATAGGAGACTTGATGTTATATATTTGTGATTTTGGTTGAGTAAAGTTATAGAATAAAAACATGTAAGTAATACATGCTTGGTAAGTTGAATGATGTATGTGCATAATAGATGTTGTTGCTTGGCTTTTGAAGATAGTAACATGTGGTTAGGGATACTGATTTTATGAGTATTGAGTTGTTTTTTTCTACCTTGTTGTTGTTTAAGTTGTTTGGAAGTAAAAGTCAAATAGTTATGTCGTCGGTTTTCAACAAAGTTGTCTTTAAACTGTTATAACTTTAGATTCATAAATTATTTTGAGGTGATTCCAATTGGAGGTGATAGCTTGTTCTTTTACAATTCTAACGATAGGTCACACGCCCAAAACGACCGAGAAACGAGTGAGTTATGACCTTTTTACGAAAACTGGACAGTGCTGAGAAATGCATAGGGTACTCGATCGAGTGGCCCTCACTCGATCGAGTGTGCCTCTTGTTACTCGATCGAGTAACCCTTACTCGATCGAGTAACCCTGGTAATTTGTTATACGTGTCTCTGACTTTCACCTACTCGATCGAGTAGGTTATTCACTCGGTCGAGTAGCCTGTACTCGAACTAGTGACCCCTGTTTTGAGTCATGTGATTACCTTTTTACTTCGTTGCAAATTATGTTTAATTCAAAGGTGTTATATTGTTTCTTTATGCATTGTTTTACGTATGTATTGGTCCTGATACGTAAGTTACCCAACCTTATGATGTAAGGAGTGGCACCTGTGGTGAGTATGAATCCGGTGGGAGGACATGAGTTATATGTGGTTGTGATAGATAGTGAAAAAAAAAAGGAAGGTCGTTATGGCTTAATTGAGGCATAGAGCATGTTTTCTGAGATGAGATGAGTGATATGATTGTGTGTTGAGTAACGTAAAAGTAAGTGAATATGAGCAAGGGATGATGTGAGTCTAAGGAACGTGAGAATAAAAAGGTTGAAAGGAAGGATGTGGATAGTGGCAATTTGAGATGTATAACGAATTATGGAGGGAGATGGTTAGAAATCGTGTGGGTTAAGAATATATGTAATGAAAGGACGTTTTAGAGGGATTGAGAAGAGTGGTATATAGTGAACTTTATGGAGACCTGTCGCGACGTGGATTTGCAGATAGTGAGTGAGTTTGGGAATTTGTGTTATCAAGAGGTGAAACTAATGTGTGATTTCCTTGGGCAATTAACGGTATGAAATGAGTTTTGGAATTCAAAAAAAAATGATTGGGGATGAGTGTGAGTGATAGCATGATAAGAAAAGATCCATGGTAAGAAAGATTGAGATGGTACTAATATAAAATAATGGAATTTGAGTTTTGGAGCAACGAAAGGGTAACTGGATTACTGAAGAGTTAGGTAGAAGTAATAAGGAGTTGAGCTATTAATTGGTATCGTTGAGTGTAAAGAGAAAAGAAGGATAAAAGTAAGCTGAGAAAAATGTTGACCGGAGTTATGTGATATAGAAGTAAGGAATCGTCGAGATGTATGATACTATCATGAGGATGTTAGTTAATGGTTATATAGGAGTTTCAGGACAACATGATTAGTCATGAGTTTCGGGGAATTAAGGAAAGTAAGAAGCCGGGTAAAGAATTTACCCGATATGAGACCTTGGTGGTGAGTTGGGTGACGATGCAATTAAGGATGGAATTGGGAATAGTGTTGAGTTAATTTTGTTGATGGATTTGATGTTTGTTATTTGGGGATATTAACCAAAGGTAGGAAAGAAACCGTGATGTTTAGAGATGAGTGTAAAAGGGTTGTTATACGAGTAGTGGGGGTATTGTGGTGTTGTCACTAGTGGTTAAGGGTGATGATAGATTAGAAAGATAGCAATCCTGAAGATGTTGATTTGGTAGAGGCCGGATTGATATGTACGTTTGTGGGGAAGTATAAGATGTGGTCTTAGGAGGCGGTTGCTAGTGGTTGAGTATTAGCTGTATGGTTATATTTGGCGGGGGATGATGGTTATGCGAATGGAGGAATGTGTTATGGGCGAGAGGTAACATTTATCAGGTGGTAACTTACGTGATCAGGATTGACTGGTTGGATGTCATTACGGGTCTAATATGTATATAAATGTTTGTGTGAGGTTCTGACCTCACGGGAAGTGGTATGGTGTGATAGTTATAAAGTTGTTATCTGAATGTTCTGTAATATATGTTGGATACGGTAACCTAGTGGAATGATGATTAAAAAGGTAATAATTTGAGTGATCTGGCATGACTGGTTATACTTGTATGTATTCATGATATATGTTATTTCGTGATATGGTAAGGGAATGATATTCATGAGGTTATTACCTGTTTAATTCATATAATATGTTGCGTTGTGATTTAGTAAAGTGGATTTGAGTAAGTTTTTCTTGTCCGGAAAGTTATACTGAGTCAGTGTTTATGGGCATTGTATGTGGTTGTGATGTCTATCGACGTGGTTGTTGTGCCTCGGAGGTGATCCGGGCACGGTACTTCGTGTTGTGATGCGGGTATTTTCGCACTACGGTGTGGCTGTTGGTGGCGGTGTTGCGATGCCGTCACCGGTTGTGGTGGAGTAGGCGAGATGATTATGATATGAGTTTTCGAAAGTACATACCAATTATACATAGATTGTTGTTTTGTTTACTGTTGTTCCTTGTGAGTTTTTTGTTAAACATGTAGACTGTTGTTTTGTTTATTGATGTTTCTTACCAGTTTAAGTTTGGAAATGAGGGTAGAATATGGTATGGAAGAGAGTTGTGTATGTTTCCATTTTTGTCATGGTATAGTGATATTCTGTTGATGGGACACAGTTGTGAGAGGTTGTTACAGTAATTTTGACCTTGTTTTAGGTGAGGCTTAGGTAGACATAGCAATGGCAAGTGAGTTGTGGAACATGCGTTGTCCTAATCTGGAAGTTGCAGATAGTTCATGATCTTTTTTTGGGACAGTGAGTATAGGGTGTTGAGAATTAGTTTCATGTTAGGTTGTGGATGAGTTTGGCGGTAATGAAAGAAAAGAACTTGAGGATCTAGCTGAGTGTGTGTAATGATTGTGGATCGTGCGTTCTGAGTCTGGAGATAGGTGCATGTATAAAGGTGTTGAGATTCTTTTATTCCTAAAATTCTGGCCATTCCGTTAAGTAAAGAAAACAAAGAAAATTTTGCTTTTTATAAGGTGTCAAATAATGATAATTACTATGTCAAGAAAGGTTATTTTGACGTTTGGCAAAATTATTGGAATTTGAAGGCAAGTGTTAAGGATTGTCTCGTATTTCGTCAGGGTGTAGGGCTTTTATAAAAAAAATGGTTGTGGCATCTCTCAGGACCTAAAAGATGGATTATTCTGCTCTGGAAAATTCTTACACAAACTTTATCGGTTGGGCGTGAATTCGAAAAGAAAGGTATTGGTGATGGCTTGGTTTGTTTTATTTATGACAGGCAATGTGTTAAATCTTTGAAACATTTGTTCCGGGATTGCGAACTTGTGTCGAGACTGTAACACCCTCATCTACTAAAGTGCCTTACCAAGGCCTACCTTAGCAAGTGGAGGTGCTACCATCTCGGTTGCCCAAGGTAGTAAGCATCACAGTTACCTTAATGAAATAGAAATGTAATAAAATATAGTTTAATCAAACTTACGAATTCCAAAACTTCAACTCAAAGATAAAGTACCACTCAAACTGCTAATGTGTAAATTCTATTAAATGAACAGCGGAAGCTAAAAGCATATGCTAAACTTAGCGGCGTCCTATCCATCCCGAAAGTAAGCTCAATCATCCAAACCTATTATACATACAGTCAATGAAGGGGTCAGCCAACCATATAGTCAATCATAAGATAACCATATAATATAAATCAATCCAATAACTTTGTAACAATTAACCATTTCCAACTCCAAGAACTAGTTTTTGAACCGCATCTCGGATACGACTACACCCCGCAGTGAGTAGTCCTGCCAGATTACCCATCGCAACAGGTATTCCACTCCAGCCAGTGGTAGACCGCAGCCTTGCTACCTAAAGCCCCGCTCATCGCAACGAGCGAACCCAGATCATTAATATGCACATCCCACTTGTGACGAGAGCCACAACGGGCGAATTATGGAGGTGAAGACCATCTCCCGACAATGGCTTCACAACTCAATACCAATAATACTAGTAACGCCACAATAATACCATAACAACAATAATCATGGAAAAACCTCTCTCGTAATCAACCATATAGTTGACTGAGTATGGAACCCTACTTGACTAGCAATTCCAAGCAAGCACAACAATCAAAGGCTAGAACGGCTCTACGAAATCCTCACCTAAACAATGGTAATCAAGTAACCCTACATCATAATCCATCACTAAACAAATAATTACCCTCAAATCTTAACCCAAATTAGGGTTACAACGAATATTAACTAATCGAAAAAAAAACGAGAAATAATGCATACAATTCAATTGACACAAAAATACGAAATCCGGCAACCGAAAGCTAGATCCTTGCTTGCCCGATGATTAGAGTAATTAGGGAGGGTTTAGAGAAATGTTTTAGGTTTTAGAAACTGTTTAAGGAAATAATTATCGAAATATATCTCCCTTATCATTCTAATCAGACCGCGAAAAATTCCCGAAACAGACTGGGCACTCGGTCGAGTACCAACGACACTTGACCGAGTACACTCTACTCGACCGAGTGTCCCCTAAACTCGGTCGAGTGCCACCAAGTCAGAAGTCTGACTCAAAACACCCAACAACGTACTCGGTCGAGTACAGCCTACTCGACCGAGTATTCTATACTCAGAAATGAGTAGTATTACATAGACTATGGAGTGCGAATCATCTTGGCATTAATGCTAATAGTGGCTCAAATATTAGCATTCAAGAATGGATTATTAATTAACTTAGCTTATTATTAAGAAAGGAAAATAGTATTTATGGGGTTATTTCTTTCATGTGCACTATTTGTACTATATGGGCCACTTGGAATTCGCACGTTTTCAGTAATGAACCCTTGTCTCCTTTCACCTCGATTCGTTTGTATGAGCATGAATTGAGTTTGATGATATCTGCAGAAAAGGAGAGAGCGTATTTAAGGAAAGACGTGAACATAACTTGTCTTTTGGATGATGATGATCTTAATTTGAAGGTTCTTCATAATGGTAATACCTTTTCTCTTATTGGCCCTGATTTGTGTGAAAATAACTATCTTATCTATACAAAGGCTGCTTGGCGATCGAATTTTTCTTCGGGTTTAGGATGGGTTGTCAAGGATAGTAATGATATTGGACATTGCTTTCCCGAGAACATGAAATCCAATTGATGTGCGCAATCTGCTCTCAGGCTGAAGCCTTAGCTATCCTGGAAGCTCTTAACTGGGCTAAAAGACGCCAACTTCTCCACGTGTGTGTCTATATAGATTGTCTGCAGGTTGTTGCCCAATCACTGGGTTTTACTCCAGTTAACATTGACACTAAGGTCATTGTTAGTGACATTCTGAGGGTAGGCTGTTATTTTCATTGTCTTTCATTTTGCTATGCTCGTAGAAGTTATAATAAAATGTCTCATAGTTTAGCTCAGAGAGCTATTAATATGTAATTCTATTACTTGCCTATCTGTCAAAAAAAAACTCATTTGACGCAATTCTCCACACAACCTGCATTTTTGACATTCGGTAACAACTACAACAAAACGTTAGAGTCTTAATCTCAAAATGATTTGGGGTTCGCTGACGTGAATCATCCTTTAGAAACGTTCATGGGCAATCACACCTTAAAATGCAAAAATATAGAAAAAGAAAAAGTGAATGGGGAGTGAAACATAATAGAAAGTCAACGTAAACTTAGATGTTTGAAAATCGAAGTCGAGATTTCTTTTACAAAAACTTAGAATTTAAATCAAGAATAAAGATTAAAAAGATTTTTAAAATCCGAAGTAAAACTTAATGCTATAGAATACTTTAAAAGTAAAGCACCGTCGGTCCCAAGCCCGGAGAAAGGAGGAGGGTTGCGGTAGGTCTGTGGCAACCGGTGTAAAAACTTGAGTCACATTTTATGGACATTTGCTAACAAAAAAAAAAAAAAAAAAAAAAAAAAAAAAAAAAAGCATCATGGATTAGAGCAACGGTGAGGCTTACATGAGCTAGTCCCATTTTTGTGCAAAAAAATGCTGGCAACCGGCAAGACTTCAAAAAGAGCTATGAGCCTAATATTGAGAATAATATCGTAAATATTTCTAACAATATTTGTTAAAAATTTTTAGGTCAAAATTATCCTACAATATCAACTAAATATTCTTTAGTTGATCTCATGTTGTACCATAAGCTATGCATTACGGCTAACATAAGTTGTTAGGGTAGATTGCCTCTTAATTGTAATTAGTATATAAACAAAGTCTTGTACTCTTTGTAATCTATGCAATTCTAATACAATTCAAACCTCTCTCTCTATTCTATCATGGTATCAGGGCCTCGTGCTCTAGATAGAGGTTAACCCCTCAGTGTAGATCCTACTTTTAGGCGCTAGCAAAACCACCCTCCAAAACCCGACTTTGCTACGTCCAAAATATGCTAACCCTCTTCCACTGCCACCACCCCCAGGATTGCATCAAACCCATTATCGATATTTCAACCACCACTCTCTTGGTCACCACTTAATTTTGGCCATAACCGTTCCGGTCAGCACTGATATTTAGCCACCGTCAAAATCTGGCTAAAACTCATCTACCCATGGCACAACTCACAAGCCTCTTGACCACTAAAATCACAAAAACTCATCGCCCTTTTAGGCACAAACTTCCCAATCACCATAACAACCACTCAAATGTGATTTTTACAACACGATATCCAAAATTTTTATCTTCAATTTGTGATATGTCTACAACCCTTGTGGCCTTGTATTACAGCAAGAAATCACATCACCACCTAAAAGTTCAAATCTGAAACCCTCCTTATACCCTAGGCTCTTCACTCTTTTCATAATTAGCTCATGTTTTTTCCTTCATGGCTAGGACATCAACAACAGATCTCGTGCACTAACGCAGCCATACATGCTCCACCTTATCAACGCCATTGAGACACCGCTAACCATAATCGAGCCTCACGACTCAAAAACCTCTATACCAAATCCTTGGCCTTTCATTCTCACGGCCTTCAATTTCTCTACCATGACAACAACCTGAATTGTCATGAGACCTCTCACCAAACCCAACCTTTTTTTTAATACATCAAAAAAAAAAAAAAAATTGATTCTCAACAAAACAAATAATCCCATGCATCTTCCCATTATGGCAAATCCATACTCGGCTCCTTCATGGTTTACAAACCTTTACCCGTTGGACCAACCATATGAAAATTAATCCTTAAAACCAATTATCACCTGTGTTCCAACCCCGCAAAAATACAGAATGTCGTGGACCCACCCACAAGCATTCCTGCACCACCGTTGTTAGATCTGGTGGTACGATAACCAGTGAACCCTATGCTTCACCACCTTTCCCGTTACATATTTGTCGCTGCCAGCTTCGGACCAGTCACTGTCATGCTTTGCTCGGACGCACCAAAACCCACCCCATGGTGCGTGCAAGTCACGCAAACCAGACAAACCTGTCAAAACAACCCCACCATTACCTTTTCGGCCACTACCGACTTGGCCACCATACCCTGTTAACCAAAACAAATATTTTACCCCCCATCATATGAAAAAGAAAATAACTTTCTTGATAAAACCTGGCTCATGGCCAACCCAGCCTTGGCAAACCATATTCAGCGGCTCATCTCCGGCCGCCAAAACCATGCACCTCTTTATTCGCAAGTCTAAGCCCTACGACAATTTCTAAAACTCAAGGATTACCATCCACTTTCCAACCCTGCAAAATAACCCACTGTCGGCAACCACCCGATTTGCACTGCCGCCTGGGTAATAAGATCATCTCGTTTTCACCACGGCAGCCTCCTAGAAGCACAGCCGAATTGAGCTACCATGGCTCGTTCACCACCAAACTAGCCAAACCATGGCTCCTAAACTTTGAACCACTCTTCTATACTCTCCACGTCACACCAAGCCACACCACGTAAACCAAACACCATGAATTTGTTGTAACCTCAGCCTCCACCGTTTCTAGGTCGCCTATCCACCGTCTCGTCTCGTTTCTACCAGTGTACCACCATCCTTTCTCCAAGATTGGACTTTCCGTACCGACGTCCATCTTGCGGGGGCATATTGAAAATAATATCGTAAATATTTCTAACCATATTTGTTAATATTCTTTAGGTCAAAATTATCCTACAATATCAACTAAATATTCTTTATTTGATCTCATGCTTGTACCATAAGCTATGCATTACGGCTAACATAAGTTGTTTAGGGTAGATTGCCTCTTAATTGTAATCAATACTATATATTAAATCCAGAAATCAAGGGACTTCAATGTAATTAAAGAAAGTTATGCAAATTAATTATACTATATAGTTTTAAATCACTAGCACCGTGTGATGGACCCGATTAAGGGATCTCAATGCAAATATTATATAGTTTGGGTTAAAATTAAATTATATAGAAGCTAGCTAATTTTCCTAAACATTTGTAAAAGACTAAAACATGGCCAATTTCCTTAAAATAAAATAATTAATTAAGATGGTCAATTTCAAGAAGACTAAAAGAAAGAAGATGTTTGGTAATTTTCCTAAATATTTATAGAAGACTAGAATATGGTCAATTTCCTTAAAATAAAATAATTAATTAATATAAACATGCACACTTATGGTATTAATTATTATCATCATAAAATCAATACATATATATAAAGTAGAAACTTTTCGAGCGATATTAGAGAGTCCAACTTTTTTAGAATTCCTAACAAGAGTAGATTTCGAAACAAATTTAATAAAATTATCCTAATAAAAGTAGATTTATTAATATTTTAATAAAGTTATCCTAATATAAGTACATTAAATTTATTTTAATAAGATTATTCGAGTAGGTGATAGTCAAAATACGCAATGTAATTAATTATATGGTATATATTAATTATAATATAAACATTATTCATATACTATATCGAGTTAATTAGATTTTACTCCCTTTTGAAATTCACACTTTTAAAATTACTCCCTTTTGATTTTTTTGCTAAATTACTCACAAGTTGCATTTCTTCCTAAAATTACTTCAAAACTCCAATTTAAGTGACCTATTTCGTCTGTTTTTGAACTTATTCTGTTTGCGCCTTGGCCAATTTATATACTTTGAAGGTATAACTATGTAGACAAATGGATGGAGAGTTCAAAAACAGAGAAAATAAGTCACTTAAATTGAAGTTTGGAGCAATTTTAGAAAAAAAAATGCAACTTAAGGGAGTGATTTTAGCCAAAAAAATTCAAAAGAGAGTAATTTTTAAAATGTGGATTTCAAAAGGGAGTAAAATATAATTAACTCTACTATATCTTAAATTTCGTTTGTCATACTAACTGAAAATTTAAGTGGAACCTAAAAATGTAGCTTAAAAGGTAATTGAAAATTAAGAGGTGATAATTTAACTGATTAAGCCAAAAATGTTTGGCAAACTAACCGAAAGGTAGCTGTTTTTTTGGTAAAATGATATAAAAGAACATAATAAGTTCTCTATATTTAATATTATAAATTGAATGAATAAAAAAAACAGGTAACTTATTTCTCACATGCTACTCATATTTTGGTAAATAATTTATCTATCAAATATTTACAAAAAAATTAAAATAAATGAAATTTTGCTCAATAGCTAATTTCTTGGAAATAAAGCCTAAATATGAGATTTTTCATGATCTTCCGACCTTCCTCATATCTAATTAATTAATTCTTGATGTTTTTTTTTTTTTGCTAATGTTTACGTATTTTTGACCCTATTGTTAGTAGTTGATCTTAAGTTCCATTTTTAATTTTATAATTTCTATTATAGTTATTGGTTCAGAATAAATATTAACAATTAGACATTGTAACACAAGGTACATATATACTCCAAAATCATGAGGAACATAATAAATAAGTAATTGGTTCAAAATAAATGTTAGCTTTCTACATAAGAATAAAAATTATTGTTAGCTCTACAATAAGAAAAAAGTAAATTAATTTGATGAAAAAGGAAAATCTATCACAAGTGTCCAACTATATCGCATTTGTCTTGGATGTAGCGAATATAAATAAAGTTTTAGACTCAAACTGAATTTTAAATCGTTCCAATTATGGGTGTTATATATGGATAAAATAATATCAGAATTATTTGAGAAAGTTATAGAATAGACGACTATATGACATTTAAATGGAACGAAACTATTTTAAGATCTCCCAAAGTTGAAGCAGTTATGGTTTTGAAATTTTTTACTTGCGACAAGTAAGGGCATGTAATTTTTCTATTAAATACGGGTATGAAAAGGCCTGACATTCATCATGTCTTATCTCCCATTTGACATCCTTACTTTTAGGCGTCGCTTTTGTTTTCATTATGCGAGATTTGGTCGGGTATTTTAGTTGGTGTAGACGTTGGGAGTAAGATTCATTATCTTTTATTAGGAATTTCACACTAAATGTATTTCATCCTCTTTGCAATGATCTTTCGTATTGCTTTTACACAATTGTTAATGCGGAAGTTTGATCATGATTTTTGACATATTAATGGTAAAAATTATAAAAGTTTGACCTCTAAGAAGCAAGGTGAAAGAGTTTAAGAAGGAGAGAGAGAGTATACATCATGAATTTTTTTAATATAACTCAGAATAGTATGCTAACCAAGTGTGGTATAACAGGACCTGTCTTATTATCAATCGCCCTCGAAAATTCATAGTAGAAGAGAAGATACTTACGGGTTCCAAAGTCGGCAAAAAGTCCTGAACCCGAGGATAGTAATGACTTCCTTAGTGTGTAAGTGTCGTGTTTTCGTGTCATGTTATATTTGGAGTGTAAGTATATTTATGTGAGTAGCAAGAAAATTTGTGATTAATTTAGTAAATAGGTTATTCGTGTCGGGTTCGTGTGTAGAGTGCCCAGCTCAAACCTAGCCCAATTAAATCTCGTGTCGTGTTTGTGTCGATCCACTTACATAAACGGGTCGTTAAATGTCAACCCAAACCCGTTAATTTCGTATCGGATTCATGCCGTATTTTCGTGTCGTGTCATTGCTTGCCCGCTCTAATGCTGCGCCATAACAATAAACTAGAGTTACGGACAGTCACTAAATCTTGTTAAAATTTACCTGCTGAAACTAATTTTTATTAATGGTCAGCTTTACGTAGTTTCAAGAACAACGTCATTCGAGAGATTAAGGTTCTACATCGATGATAGAGACCAAATGTATCAAGGCCACAAGAAGGACATTGTTCGCAAAGAAGTTTTCATAATTTACCAAATTAAGATGTCGTATTATATATTTTGCATGGAGTTTTTAAGGATAAGTAGTCAAAGACTATTTCGGTAAAAAAATAGATGGTGCTGAGACAATAAGAACGGTAACTCTATAATCCAATTATATCTCAGAATGTTAGTATACAACTGATACCAAATGTCACAACGCTTTCGTTGCTTTTTTGTAATAGGAACTGGTGATTAATCTGTCCTCATCTAAATCAACCCCCGAAATTTTGTTTGCTTCCATTTTTAGCATCATTTGACTTTTTGTTAAATTTAATAGTTTTCTATTAGCAGACCATGGTAACGTAAAATAACGTTTTCTGCTGTGCCATAAAATATACTCCCTCCGTCCCGGTCATTTGTTATCCTTTGGTTTTGGCACAAAGACCAAGGAAATGGGAGAGGACAATTACTAAATGACAAGTGGAATAAATTGAGTGTGAATTATCAAATTACTCATCAAATTCATTCTTAAAATAGAAAGGACAACAAATGACTGAGACACCCCAAAATGAAAAAGGACAACAAATGACCGGGACAGAGGGAGTATACTACTAACTGACATTATTAAACTAAATTGGTAATCCAACTATTATAAAAAATGACATAAACTACTAACTGATGTTGTCACATATAATACTACTAGGTGCCCGTGCATTCTATGTAATAGAACCAGAAATATTGCGTGATGTCTATAAGGAGCAAATACTCTTAATTGTAAATAATCAAGGTAAAATTATGTTATAAGAGATCTAACATTTTCTCTCAACGCACTAAATATATATAATTATGATACCTGCTGTTTTTTGTAACATCATTCAGTTTTACGTAGTTGTAAAATAATTTGCAAAACTCATAAAGATATGTCTTCGTTATTAAGGTTTCATATTGGTGAACTCCACCATGTTTATAGAGAAAGCGTTTTGTATCTAATTAAAAACCGGTTGTGCCTGTAACACTGAAAAAGCTAGCGACATACTATAACTATGTCACTTGATGTTATACTAATTGATGGCAAAAGTTTTATACTAAAAGCACAATAATTCATCGGTTATCATCTATACCAAT
This sequence comes from Silene latifolia, assembly GCF_048544455.1. Taxonomy (NCBI): domain Eukaryota; kingdom Viridiplantae; phylum Streptophyta; class Magnoliopsida; order Caryophyllales; family Caryophyllaceae; genus Silene; species Silene latifolia. The sequence goes on along the minus strand of NC_133527.1, from coordinate 106,091,187 downwards.
CACGATTTTTTTCCATCGATGATAACATAGTAGAACTTTTTTATCAACTTAAGAATATATTTTTACAGATAATCCTAATGGGAGCCCCGTGCATCGCACGGGCTTTCCAACTAGTTATATATTAAATTTAAAAGCTATGCAATTTTATTAAACTTTATAGTTTATTAGATGTATAGAGATGTTAATTAACTAACATACCAAAATATAATATAAGTATGTTATAAATAATTCAAGTTAGATTCCATAATATATAATATTGCATAATTCTTTCGATTTGATTTAATGCATATATGTAATATATTTATATAAATATATAATCCTCTTAAAATTGCATACCTAAATAGTAAAGTAATTTCGTTAGTAAAAAAAGAATTGTAGTAACATTGGATATAGTTATATGATAGTAATCCCTCATTCGAATAGTAAAAGTAACAATATTATCAGCGAGATTAGTAAAAGTGGTAGAAACAACAACGGGAGTAGTGAAATAATCAAAATTAATGCGGCAATAGTGAAAGTAACAATAATTACGGCGGGAGTAGTAAAATATCAATATTAATGCGATAATAGTGACAGTAACAATAATTACGGCGGGAGTAATGAAAGTAACCATGATTACGGGCAATTAATAAAATGTTATTACTATTGTTTCATTAATAAGAGTAAAATATTAATAGTGGGAGTAGTGAATTTATCTCAAATTTATTTCAACGTAATTTTAGGATATGTCAAAGAAAAATATATTAATGATAAATTTATGAGTTATGCAACTTTTAAGTAATTTTATTAATGAAAAAAAAAATTTAATAGTAAGTAGAGGTAACTCGGGCGAAGCCGGACACCAATACTAGTTAGTATATAAACAAAGTCTTGTACTCTTTGTAATCTATGCAAATTCTAATACAATTCAAATCCCTCTCTCTATTCTATCACCTAAAACCATTATATCGGATTCAACAAAATTCCAAAGAAAGAACCTCGAAAGGGAGTGTTTAAGATGTACTCGTATACATTACACCCAAGACAACTTTTGTTAAACCTACATCTGATGATGTCATATACATATAAAGTATAAACATCATATTAGCTGGGTTGTTTGCCACTTAGCTTTCCGGGTTTCAAACTACGGTTTCAAATGAAACTTGATTCTTACATTTGTTTTCTCCGGAATTTCCGGTTTTGGCTCCGTCAAAAGAGGAGGTTGTCCTACATTGCTCCGGTTCCCTTTTGTTGACAACTCAACACTGTCAGTCTCGCTATAATGGGAACTCTTAGATATTGAAATTGGGCGTCCCGCTGCTACTTTGTTACTAGTGAGCTTCCTCTTTAGACACGGATTATTGTCGGGATTTCTGTAGACATAAGGCTCCATTGTGAGGCCGACTAGGTTTTCATTCTGAACCTTACCCTCAACCTGAAGTAGGGAACAAGAATAGTGTCAATACCCTGTGAAGAAAAAAGAATTTCTCCCTTGTCTATAGTATAGAACTCATGAATTCAAATAGAAAAGAGTATCTTATCTAAAAGAGGAAAAAAAGAAAAACTTTTAACACAATCGATAGGTTTACAAGTGTCCATCTAAAAATTTAAAGGAATTCAACCGATACCCTACTGTGAAAAACAAGAGACGTAAGGAATGATGGTGAAGCTTATTTTCTTATTGCTCAAGGGAAAGATACATCATACATATATACTACCATACACAAGATCATAATCTTTGACTATCCTAAACCAAACCCTACAAACAAGGTAACTAAAATATTCACATAACTAAAACGGAAGATTACATATCATACATAATATACCATACCCGAACAATATCTTAGATATTATTCTTTCACCTACTCAAGATATGTGAGGAGGTATTGGAAAGGAGCAAATGGAACAGAGGTACTATAGAACATACAAGTCGTGACCAAATTGGTTTAAAAGAGATCTGGCCAACTAACGGTAGGCGGAGACACAGAGGGGCCTAATTTTTTTGCTGAAGCTAAGAAAACTAAGCAGCCATATTGATTTCCACATCATATTTTCAACTTTTCATCATTGTCTTCTTGGGGCAAAAATGTGTTACATAACAGCTGTAACATATTTTACCATGACATTACATTGTTTCCTTTTATATGATGCCCCGTAAGAAAAACAGCCGTGTTCTGGCTATGATAAATGACAACTTAAATATATTATTCTGTTAAGTTATGTCAATGGGGTCAGCCGATATCGCGACTTCAAGACTATTAACATTTAACTCTATCGATTCATCATGTGACTTCAAGACCATTTATCGCTGCTGAGTGCTGATACTGCATTATTTTCTTCATGTGTCCTGTTTATGAATTTTTTTCACTGTATTTAGCCTTTCCAGTTTCCACACAATAACTACCCCCCACATTCCGACACACCTACCTCTGGTACTTCCGGCACAAACACAGAGTCTTATGTGCTCTTTATTCTTTGGTTTGGCAAAAAAAAAAAAAAACAAGTCACTAAACTTTGGGGAGTAGTTTTATCCCTCTGACACTTCAGAATTTAGTACTCCGTATAACAGTGCAGCCATTTAACTGACAAAATCGAAATCAAAACAATACTCCACAATTTGAGGAATGAAGGTTACCTTGCTTTTTCTACCATCCATTAAATTCCTTGATCTTTGGTACGTTTGCAAAGGAGTAAATTTTCGAGCAGAACTGTGGCTCATAATATCAGATAGGTCATTTGCAGCTTTCATGTTTATTCCACTCTTCTCGAAACAAAGTCGTTGATTTTTCTGTAGGATGTCATGCTTTGTTTTGAATGGAAACAAATATTTATCGTCAGCTATCTTCACATGCTTATTAAAAGTGGAATATTTCTTAGGATACATCACAGGGACATCATGCAGCCCTTCAAGTTGGTGATCTCTTATGACAGAAGATCTGTTAGAACAACTAAGATACTTTTGAAGCATAGAATTTCCATTTGCAACCGCTGATCTATACTCCCTTTCACAACCTTCGAGTTTACGTGTCGGACAATCATTCTTTTTACCTTCCATTAGTTGCTTGTTATCTGAGAATCTAGATTGAACACTCACAAAAAGACATTAGAATTTAGGCAGTAGATCATGATTAACATTTTAGCAAAATAATTTGCAAAATATGACAACAGATTGTGACACACCATAACAATCGCATTGCTGGTTGCATTTGTTTATTCGATAAAGTAGGAGAACAAAACCCTTGATTATGCCAACAGATTTGTAAATACGACAACAAATCATAATGGTTGTTTAGTTTTGTAAAACAACCTTCGTGTTATTGCTTGGAAGTTGGAACGCTAATAATGCACACAATGTCTAAAAAATAAATAAGGGTCCTCCTCATTGACGAACAAAACCCTTGATTATGCAGCAGCCATCCTTGCCTGTGATAACAAAGGGATAGCCTTTTTTATTGTTTCTCTTTATCGGGGTTTTACATTGAGCAAGCGGGCCCCTCGGTAGTAGTTGAGTGATGTGGTGGTGGTGGTGGTGGTGGTGGTGATGTATACAAACATGAAATCATCTAAATGGCAGCTCATGCACACATAACCGCTACACACAAGAACTTTACACTATCCAATAAAATCTAGTTTTAAACTTCTTATAGTTAACAAGTGTAAAAATCAATTGCTGGGAATCACCAGACTGCAAACAAAGTGAGTTACCTTCGTCCGAGTTTCTCATCGCTTAGAAAAGAATTATTCAGCTGGCCAACGTGGGAATTGTCATCCTGCAGCAAAAATATACGTTAACGTCACATGCTTGAAAAGTAATTATAAGAAAATTAGCTGATTTCCAGTGACTAGTTTTGAAAGGCCAGTCACAATTCTGCTGGGAATCCTCACTAATCACTATACACCCTAGAACTGAATGCCTAACCAAATTCATAGATTAACTATTAGACCAAAATTAGCGTTACCCTGCAACATTTCGTAACATAGAACCTATGCAAAGGTTTTCCAAATCAGCAGCATAAACGAAAAGCCAACCCTTTTATCAATAATATTTTTGTTTAATAAAGTACAATATGCTGATTTTATTAATCTAAACCATCAACCATTTCTTAACAGTACGTGTTAACACTATAATTTCGTTCTAAGCATCTCAGTAACAACATTATCTGTTCCTCAATGGATCCTATCAACGATGAGATAAGGAGCCCGGGTGTACAGAGTTATGTTGAAAACATAGAGAGCTGGTTTTTCTGTGACGAATTTTGCGTCAAGAATCGTCAGCTCCTACTTCGCTGTATAAGTAACCTACAAAGTTTGGTGAGCTAAACTTATTTTATTCTATCACACTAAAGAGCCAAAGAATAGTGAATCGCATGACTCCGTTGAGATTAATCCAGGCCCCACAATGTACGAAAATAACCACTATTTAGTGAAGAGGCAAGTGCATATTTAAAAATGAGGGAACAAGTACTAGTAAATTGTGACTTTTAGAACTAAACGCACTATGAACAACTCCATTTTCTAAAATGCCAAGCTGTAAACAGTAAACCCCCAAATTATCTAACTCTTCATTTCATCACGCGACTCTCAACAAAATACTGAAATTGTAGATTTCGTGAACCACATTGACAAATACATATTATCCTTAGAAACTTCCCAAATTGCAACACCGGGAGTCCATGACTACAAGCATCAAAACATCATTCAAATGAGATATCATATGAAATATGGCCATATATGAATCTACTTCGAATTGACTTAGCATCATCTAACCGATTACTCTTATAAAAATAGATGACTATCAACATCCCAACTTGCAGTAATTGCGATCCATATAACACAGTTACACACCAACATAGTCTCCTATATTCATCAAACATGCAAGCAGCATTACTTAGGCTTCACAATACACTAGCCAACAATTGGTTCTACGAGCACGCGTAAATGCAGGTACAAATCATTACAAATAACAAAGAGAAGGGATTTATATTTCACCACAATCTTAAGTTCTTAACCACTTAGCAAAAGTGCACTGCACTAATTCACAATACATTTCCAACAAAACAATGCAATTTCAATAAGACCATACTCTCTCCATACCGATCAATTCTTTACATTTGCTTTCATATACCAAGGAAAGAAGCAGGGAAAAAGAGATACTCCCTCCATCCCAATCATTTGTTTACCTTTTTTTCTATTTTGGGTGTCTCGGTCAATTGCTTACCTTTCTATTTTGGGAATGTTTTTGATGAACAATTAGATCATCAATAGTCAATTTGGTCCACTTGTCATCAAACAATCAGTCATTTCCGCTTTCCTTAGGTAAAGGAATATGAGTGGGACGGAGGGAGTTGAGTACTATGCTATATCCAAAACAGAAACGTAACGAAATGAGTAAGACACCCTGGTAAGAAAACTAAGGAAAAACGTAAAGAATTGACCGGCACAGAGGGAGTATATCCAATCCTCCAAATACCTACATATATCTACACATAAGCAAAGCTCACCAAAGTTTGATGTGCGGAAGAAGATTGAGCAATAAGATTGAGAAGAGGAGGGCATTGATCAATTTTTCTTGCATCTCTAAGTAGTTTCTTCCAAGAAATAATGACTGTTTCATCTTGTTTAAGCTCTACATTAAATCTCTGCCTTTTCCTTGATGATGAAGAACATGACCCCACTAAAACACCACTCTTTTCTTCTTCAAAATGCATTCTAATTCAAGGAAACCCCCAATTTAAGACACTAATAATAGTAACTTTTTGGCAACTAAAATTTACTGTTATCCCCAAAATTACATTGAAATATCACTGTTGGTAGTATTTAGCGCCTAAGTAAATTGATGGAGAAGATGGGGTAATTATTGCTTTTATCTTTTTTTAATCAAATTAAACGAGGGTGGTAATTGGTAAAAAAAATGTCTTTTAAGATTTTGGGGTAAATGAGAATTTTGTTAGAGCACCACCTGTTAAAAGATTAGCGCAACAGTATCGACAAGTGTCCGTTACTTGCTTCCTCTGTTTCGGCAACATGCAAGCTAATCTGGTTTGGGTAATGCCCAAATCACTGCTCCCTCCAAACAATTGTTTTCTTCACATTTCATTTCCCTAATATATGTTAAAAACTATTTTATTGAAATGGGAACAAAATAAGTAGATGGAGGAAGTGTTTTTTAACATCTCTATAGTCCCGGGTTAAATCAAATATCCGGTTTTTAGACACCAGAAAAGAAAACAATTCCAACTTGAATACCCGGATCTGGTTTTCTGAACCTTGCATTAACGTATCATTTCATATTAATGTTGTTTATTAATGGTTATAACCAAGCCACCATTAAACTTAAATATCATCTTGTTCAAAATTAAATTCATACTTTCTTCAACCTACACTTTTTCTTTTTTTTTTTTTTTTGTAAAACCCATAAAGGCCTTAAATTATATTACTAATATCATTGAGAGCTACAAAACCAAACTCAGCTGGCAAATCCGACGTCCAAAAACGACTACCATGAAACCATGGCATAACATGTGCTAACATATGTGCTAACTTATTAAAAGTCCTTCTAATATGCTTAAAAACAATCGACTCAAAACATAAACTAAGCTGTCTAATTTCCTCATAAATCACAAATAATTCACTTCTACCACGCCTATTCCTTGTCAAATCATCAACCACGATCAGGCAATCGCTTTTAATGACAACTTTTCTTGATTGCATCATGTTTGCTTCACGCAGGCCCAACAATATCGCTTCAGCTTCCGCCATATCTACTGCACACCTCGAGCCACGTTGCAACACCACAGCCCACTCAACCTCACCCTTCGAGTTCCGACTAACCGCTCCCAACCCCACTCCTACTCCCTCCACGACCCCTGCATCCGTGTTGATTTTGGACACTCCACTAACCGGCGGTTCCCAGCTCCCCAGCCGACTCCCTTCCACAACACTCGACTTCTTATCGTCTTGCACCGACTCCATCTCCCATACAATACCCCAAATTCTCCTCATGATCCCTCCCACATCCCACCTCTCCTCCTCAAAAACCATCCTATTCCTCCTTTCCCATAAAACCCAACATGTAACAAGGAACAACACCCTCACCTTCTCCCCCAAATCCCTCAAAGTCGCCTCCACCCAATCTCTCACCAATGTAACACCCCGCCAACCCCCCGTACCGATCCCCACCTCCTCCCAAATCTCCTCACCCCAACCACAACCCCGTATAGCATGAAAGCAAGACTCTCGCTCACTATGACAGCGAGGACACGCGACATCATCACTACCCAAACGACGAGCAATATTAACCTTCGTTGGAATCGCTTCATGGCACAATTGCCACATAAAAACCTTAATTCGCGGGAGAACGGGTACCTTCCAAATCGTCTTCCATAACCAACCTTCATTTGCAAAATCGGACTGCTCGACCTCGGACGCTCCATCTTCAACTAGTAACCTGTAACCCGTCTTCACAGAATACTCCCCATCACGTGTATGATCCCATACCCAACTATCCACAGCTCCCATCTCACCGAGTCGAATACTCCTAATTCTCTCTACTTCAAAAGGCATAAACAAATCTGATGGGGCATATTCTGCACCCTCTGACCAAGTCAACATATTGAGCAAGGTCAAAGATATCCAAAGTCAACGACTTAGACAGCCTAACCGACGCAACCTGTCGGCCTGTCTCTTGTGCCTCGGCTAGGACAACTAGCCAGCCGGGGCACATATCCGCGAACTTATATCCAAGACCTCTCGGCGGCGAGTCATCAGGGCCCACCGGCCTGCCATGGGTCCATCAGCCGAGGGTACATCAGTCTTTCCACCTGCTAGCCACTTGGCCACTACGTGACAAAAGGTGAAAGTCTATAAATACTCCTCAACCCTCATTGAGGAGAGGATCCACAATTTAACCTAAGAATCACTATTCATCTGGTAATATCTTCCTTATCTCTCTACAATACATACCTCGCCAAGTAACAACAACTTACCTCCCTAAGTTACTGACTTGAGCGTCGGAGTGAGTTCGCTCGGTCCAAAGCCGAGCCCTCAGTTTGTTCACTGTTTCAGGAGACCGAAAGGAGAAGCCAACCAAAGACGTCATTCTACAAGCACGGGTGGTAACAAATAACTGCTCTGGAATTACATCCGGAACAATTGGCGCCGTCTGTGGGAAAAGATACTAGAAGCTAGTCACATTCATTCCCAAACAAAAAAAAAAACCCACCCAAAAAGCTAAGAAGATGTCAAAACAACAAGAGGTATTCGTGACGGACGAAACCGAATTCTACCATGAGGATACCGTCCACAATTCTGGTGTTGCGCAGCCCTCCACCGGCCTAGTAATTCAGCCGGAGTACGGGATGCCAATAATACCAGATACGCCGCTGTCCGCCGACCAGGTCACCATCATGGGACATGTGGTCGAGGCAGCAAAACTGAAGCTACTCCTGGACCTAATTAGTAGTACGCCGGCTCACACTGTCACACCGACAAGAGCGGCGGAACCCGTCCAGGAGACCAGGGCCCATAATGTGACTCCAAGAGACTTGAACGGAGCACTGGAAGAAGCTGGTCCTGTCAAGACGCCGGGGGAGCCCAGAGCGCTAGTGGCAGACCTAAGTCCTTCCCGCACTCACGGGAGGACGGCGTCGCCGCAGCACCGACGAGGCATTCCCCAGAGGAGTGAAAGAAGTCCGACTTACCTGAGTCGGAGAAGAAGCCCGACTCACCAGAGTCGGGGAAGAAGCCCGACTCACCAGAGTCGGGGAAGAAGCCCGACTCACCAGAGTCGGAGAAGAAGCCCTTCCCGCCACGGGGAGAGGAGCCGGACTATGGGTGCGAGGAGCCGATCGCCGCGTGTCGTTCGACACGTGGTCAGACAGCCCCTCAGCACCTACGTCTTAGAGACCCCGGTGCCGACTAAGCTAAAGTTGCCACCCATAGCATACAAAGGAGAAGGCGACCCAACCGACCACGTTGAGGCTTACGAGTCTCACATGTCGGTATGGGAGCAACCCGACGAGGTCTGGTGCCGAGTCTTCCCAACAACACTGCAGGGGATGGCACAAAGTTGGTACAAGGGGCTACCCGATGGATCGGTATACTGCTACGCCGACCTAAAGGACATATTTTTAGCCCAGTATTCTTGCAATAAAAGGAGGGCCGTTGAGACATCGGACCTCCTGACTATCAGACAGGAGGGAGGCGAGTCTCTCCGGAGTTACGTGAAGAGGTTCGACGCCAAGGTTCAGCAGATTCGTGAGCTGAACAACGAACTAGCGGCCTTCGCGCTGATGAAAGGCCTCTCGAGAGGAGACCTAAAAAACGAGCTCATCAAGTGCGGCGGCCTGAACTTAGACTCCGCCAGGAAGAAGGCCGATCAAGCCATAAAGGTGGAGGACTACCACAAAACCTGGGTAGGCCCCAGCGAGGCCGAGCACTCAGAGAGTAAGAGCCGCCGGGAGGACAACCCGGATGAAAGACGCCGTGACAACAATAGGTCATGGTCTGACAGATCCGCCAGGAAACAGGACTCGGCGGGCGCCGGGGGGAGTTCAGGACCGAACTACCAGAAACGTTTCAATGGCCACACCCCCTTGGTCGTATCTGCCGCCGAGGTCTTCGCCCTGAGCAAGAACGAGGGTCAGAAGTGGGAAAGGCCTCCCAGGCCGAGGAGTGACGGTGACACGAGCCAGTACTGTGAGTACCATGGCCACACCGGCCACTTAACTGACGACTGCCGGCATCTGAAGAATGCCATCGAAGAGCTGATCCGGAAGGGGAGCCTCGGCAAATATGTCGCCAAAGGCCAAAAGACTGATGCCGGCGGCTCGAATAAAAAATCCGTCTTCGAACGGATAGGAGTAATCAATGTTGTCATCGGGGGCAACGAGAACGGGGGGTCCGCTCATGGGCACAAAAGGCACCTGAACGAGCTGTATCAGGCCATCAACTTTGTGCCCAAAACAGCGGCCACCGCTTCCAACATCCCCGATATAACTATTGGGAAGAAGGACTACGAGGGAGTCATCGCCCCTCACAGCGACCCACTTGTAGTCCACTTGGACATATCCAACCACCTGGTCAAGAGGTGCCTGATTGACACAGGCGCCTACACGAACATTATGTTCAGGGAGTGCTTTCTGGGGCTCGGCCTGAAGATTGAGGACTTGAGCCCCTGCACCAATCCGCTGTACAGTTTCTCTGGGGCCGGCCTGGTACCCCTGGGGTCAATCAGACTACCAGTGATGTTAGGCGAGGGGAACGCGGCTAGGAATGTCCTAGCTGAGTTCGTGGTCATTGACGGCTCGTCCTCCTACAACGTTCTCATAGGCCGAGTCACTCTGAGCGAGACCGACGCCGTGATGTCCGTCCGGGCCCTGACACTGATGTATGTCTCGGACCGGGGGGAAGCGCATAAGCTCGTCTCCAAGGACGAGAAGGACGAGGTGGTCAACGTCCGGATATCGCGGAGGATGCAACATGCAATCCCTCAAAGTGGCAAAGAAGTCGAGAAAGGGGAAGAGCCCATCCTTCAACGGGAGGGCGACTTCATGGATTCAACTGTCGGCATGGTCGAGGGGGCCGAGACCGAAGAGGTGGAAATTGACCCAGGGCGCACCGTGACTATCGGTGTCAACCTGGAGCCAAAATTCGTGGCCGATCTCCTAGACCTGGCCGAGGAAGAACAAAGACGTCTTCGCCTACTCAGCGGCCGAGATGCCAGGCGTGAGCCGGGAGGTAATTGTTCACAAGCTGAACGTACTCCCCACCGCTCGCCCTGTCAAGCAAAGGATGAGGAACTCCTCAGCCGAGAAGGATGAGGCCATCAAAGCCGAGGTAGATAAATTTCGGCGGCGGGCTTTATCATGCCCTGTACTTATCCTGAATGGTTAGCTAATGTTGTAATGGTGAAGAAGTCGTCGGGGGCGTGGAGGATGTGTGTAGATTTTACCAATCTTAATAAAGCGTGCCCCAAAGATTGCTATCCCTTGCCTCGGATAGATAGTCTAATCGACGCGACGGCAGCTACACTATCCGAGCCCGCCGGACGCCTTCTCGGGTATCATCGGTATTCATGGCCGAGGAAGACATGCCCAAATGCGCATTCATCACTGCTAACGGCACATACATGTATAAAATGATGCCGTTTGGTTTAAAGAACGCCGGCGCAACTTACACAAGACTAGTGGACAAAGTGTTCCAAAATCAAAAAGGGCGAAACATTGAGGCTTACGTCGACGATGCTATTGTAAAAAGCAAGTCCGACAGCGAGCACTTGGCCGATTTACACGAGACATTTTGTTCACTAAGAAAATACAAGATGAAGCTCAACTCAATGAAATGCAACTTCGGTGTCCGGGCAGGTAAGTTCCTCGGCGTACTTGTCAGCGCCAGGGGAATTGATGCCAATCCAGACAAAGTCCAAGCAATCCTGGATCTGCCGGAGCCGAGGAATCGAAAAGAGGTTATGATGCTGACCGGGAGGATGGCGGCTCTAGCCCGTTTCATCTCTCGGTCAGCCGACAAGAGCACCCCATTCTTCAAAGTGTTGAAGGGGAATAAGGACTTCACTGGGGGAGGAACGAGCACGCTTTCAAGCAACCGAAAGCTCATCTTCGACTCTCCCAACCCCGTCCTGCACCGATGTTGGGGGAGACGCTATATTTGTACATAGCGATTACCTCGGCCACGGTCGGTCGTAATCGTCGAGAAGAGGACAAACAAGCAGCACCAATCTACTTTGTCACCATACGTTGTTGCCCGCCGAGAGAAATTACCCGCCGATTGAAAAAGCGCCTTTCTTTGTCGTCGTCGCGGCAAGGAAACTGAAACCCTACTTCGACGCACATCCCGTGACGGTCTTAACCGACCAACCATTGGAGAAAGCATTGGAAAAATTTGAGCAATCCGGCAGGATCATCAAATGGGCAGTAGAGTTATCCGGCTTCGGCATTCAGTACAAGCCGAGGCCCTCGATAAAGGGACAGGCACTGGCAGATTTCCTGGCCGAGTGCACATACCAAGAAGAGCAAAACCCCGGAGTATGGGAGGTATACACCGACGGGTCCTCCACGACGAACAGCTCAGGAGCCGGCATACTTATCATCAGCCCAAACGGGGACGAGTTTGAGTACGCCTTGAAATTTACCTTCTCGGCCTCAAACAACGAGTCCGAATACGAGGCGGTGATAACCGGAGTCGAGCTAGCTAGGGCTGCCGGGGCAGAGCACATCATTTTGAAAACAGATTCACTCTTAGTGGCTAATCAAATCAGAGGAGAGTACGAGACTCGGGACGACGGGATGGTAAGATACCTGGAAAGGGTAAAAGCCGACACTTCGAAGTTGAAATCCTTCCGGATACAATGCATTCCCAGGTCTGAGAACAACCGAGCCGACGCTCTCTCAAAGCTTGCCAGTTCAACCATCAAGAATATCGGTCGAACCGTCTTTGGTGGACATCGGGAATGCCAAAAGCATTACCGAGACCGTCGGCATGGTGGGCGACATAGAGGCCGAGACGACGTGGATGACTCCGATAATGAAGTACAAACCGATGAATGAGTTACGGAGGACCGCAGTCTCTCGAGAAGATAAAGAGGATCGCAAAGCAAGATACTTGGTGTTTGAAGGAGAATTATACGGGAGGTCCGTGACAAGGCCACTCTTGAAGTGTGTCGGTCCAACCGACGCGGAGCTAATATCGTGAGAAATTCACGAAGGCATCTGCGGCCATCACATGGGGGCAAGAACACTAGCCCACAAAGCTCTCCGAGCCGGGCTACTCGGCCCACCATGCTTGCGGATTCAGAGCCAAAACCAAAAAGTGCAACAATGTCAAATGCATGCTCCGATGATACATGCGCCATCCCGAGACCTGCAGCCGGTACTTAGTCCCCTTCCTTTTGCACAGTGGGGGATGGATCTCTTAGGGCCATTTCCAACGGCATCCGGCGGAAGAAAGTTCTTGATTGTCGCCGTTGACTACTTCACCAAATGGGTTGAAGCGTAGCAAGACTGCGAAGACGACGACGGCCGTAAGAAAGGTAATCTGGGAAAATGTCATAACTCGTTTTGGGTTACCCCAGGTCATGGTATTCGACCACGGCCGAGAGTTTTGGAGTGACACAATAATGAGCTGGCTGGAGGAACTTGGTATCAAATTTGCATACTCCTCCGTCTGTCACCCACAGAGCAACGGACAGGCGGAGGCAGCCAATAAAACAATCCTCAACGGTTTGAAGAAGAACGTTGAAGACCTAAGGGGAATATGGGCCGATGAACTACCCGGGGTCCTGTGGTCCCTGCGAACCACGGAGAAAGAAGCAACGGGGTACAGTCCATTCCACCTAGTCTATGGGTCCGGCGATCCCCGCTAATGAAGCAACGGTGCCAACCTACGTAACGGCCACCTTTAACCCGGTTGAAAATGAGGAAGGTTTAAGAACCTCCCTAGACCTGGTCGAAGAAAGCCGAGATACAAAGACGCCTCAACTTGGCAAAGATACCGTAACCGAATGAAAAGAGCCTACAACCGAAGAGTCCACAAAAGGGACTTAAAAGTAGGAGACCTAGTCCTAAGAAAGTCAGCCACCACCAACAAAGGGAACATTCATGGCAAACTGACGGCTAACTGGGAAGGTCCCTACAAAGTGGTTGAAGAAATGAGGTCGGGTACATACCGGCTGACAGACATGGAGGGTGCCCAAAGACAACTGTGGGCACCCCGACGCGTGTTTAAATCTAATGAAGAACCATCCAAGTTTTCCGCCAGTGTTCATTTTCCCCCATAGTCACCATCAAGAAGTAGACACCACGGAAGTCGTCCCGAGAGGTGCATACGCTGTCGCGTCGTAACCCCTAGCCGCCTCGGCCAACCAAAGGCCTGGCAGGGGACACAACGATCGATACGCTAACATACGCTGTCGCGTCGTAACCCCTAGTCGCCTCGGCCAACCGAAGGCCTGGCAGGGGACACAACGATCGATACGCTAACGTACGCTGTCGCGCCGTAACCCCTAGTCGCCTCGGTCCGCCGAAGGCCTGGCAGGGGACACAACGGTCGACACGCTAAAGAACGCTGTCGCGCCGTAACCCCTAGTCGCCTCGGTCAACCGAGGGCCTGGCAGGGGACACAACGGTCGATACGCCAATATACGCTGTCGCGCCGTAACCTCTAGTCGCCTCGGCCCACCGAAGGCCTGGCAGAGGACACAACGGTCGATACGCTAACATGTTCACAACGGCGGTTGGGAAGCGCAAATCCGACGCCTCGGCCAGACCGAGAGTGAAAGAGGAAGCGACCAACACGCTAACATGTTCAAGAAAAAGATGTTAAACGCAGTTGAGATACGCATTCTGGCTGCCTCGGCTAAGCCGAAGGTAAAAATGAAGAAGCGCTCAATTAATAACGCAAGAAGACAAGAAAAGACCTCGGCCAAACCAGAGGCAAAACAAGCAAACTCTTACTAAAAGTGATAACAGTTTACAAATGAGAAGGATACAGACGACGGTCGTCCCCATAGGGATAAGCCAAAACGCAACCTACCAAAGTTTTACAAAAACAAGGAAAAGAAAAGCAAAAGGTTACAGACATGACATTTGAAGCGCCAAAAGATGGCAGGGAGGAAAGGCTCGTAGTTGGCCCCGAACACTAAAGCTATCCGAGACGCCGGTGAGTCCGGTGACGACCGCCCGTCTCCCTACGCTGATCCGCCCACCATCAGCAGCAGCGTCAACCGGTGGCCGCCCGGAGGAAAGCTTGTCATTTCCACGTGCCTTGACCTTTCGACCTCCTCTTCGGCCTCCTTCACCTCGCATCGAGGCCGCCTTGGCCTCGGCTATCCGAGCCGCCTTCGCCGCCTCCGCCTTTTCTCGCAGCCGCCTTTTCGCGGCATCGGCCATCTCATCCGAAGGTTGTTCAAATTTTTCCCACGGGAAGGAGCCTTCAGAATGAGCTTCTTGATTGCCTCCTGGTCGCTTCCTCGGCCGATCCCGGAATTGAGCGCACATGTCAGGGAGGATCTTAGTTTGAAGCACCTCAATATCTTTCTCCCTCTGGGCAAGGACAGCCCTAGTGTCCATGAGTGCCTCCGACTGAGCCAAATACATCTCCCTCCATTCTTCCCTCTTGGCAACAACGGCGTCGTAGCCGCCTTTATACCTGTCCCGCTCCTCCAGCAACTTGGCAGAGGTGGCATCAGCAGCCTCAACTTTGGCCCTCTCGGCCGATAGCCGCTTCTCGCCTTCCTCTCGCTTTCGCACGCAAAGAAGGAGATCCAGCTTAGCCTTCCCAGCTTCCCCCTTTGCAGCGGAAAGATCAAGATTAAGCCGTTCGATCAATGGCCCAGCTTGGGCCATGACTTTCTCTTGCTCCATAATGTGGGAGCCGGCTAGTTGAGTCCACTTCGCCAACCTCTTGTATATTCTTGTACCCTCTGCCACAAGCTCGGCGGGGGAAACCTTCTGGAGTAAGGAGTCAACGGTGACATTTCGATCACCCACCTTCTCAGGCTGCTTCTCTAATTGTCGTTCAGTAAGAGCGACGGCTGCCGACGGCGGATCTACAAAAAATTCACACAGCGCATCCATGTCAACATTCATTGACACATCAGAGAGTCTGTCATCGGGAATGCATAATGAACCAGCTAAGTCTGAACCGCAGGTTAGGTCCGTACCAGTCTGGACCCTCTTAGATGGAGGACCGGGTGAAGCATTCTTCTCCCCAGCAACGGTAGAAGCCGGCAGTGGATCTTTTCTCTTCTTTGGCGGAGGAGGGCCCTTCGCAACGGTCACCACCTCCTCGGAGACATCGATGACCTCCACATGCTCCTTCTGGACCGTTGGGGTTGAAGAGGGAGTTGGGATTGACGCCGTCGCCGACCTGGACGCTGCCTTTGGTTTTCTCTTCGGCACGCCCCCGAGAACCCGTGCTTGAGCCGCCGCCGGATCCAGTGCCTTCAGCTGCTTGTCCATAAGTTCGTTGGGAGCCAGTCTACGATCACGCGCGTCAGCCTGAGGGTGCCGCTCAACGACGTTCCCGTCCTTATCAAGCCCTAACCTCTTCAAGGTCCCCTCAGACAGATCCTGGCCAAACCGGTCTGCAAAAAAACCAGACAAGGGTTACATAAAAGAAGTAAAACAAAGCTCTAAAAACAGGAGCGTAACAGGCAAAGATGGGCCTCACACCGACCCTACTCACCCTGGTTGAGGGCCGGTATGAGGCCGACGCGGCAAAGCAGCTCATCCTGAAGAATAATCTGAGTCGGGGGCACCCATCCCTTCTCAAAGATCAAACACACCGCATCGCCGCTCCTCATCGCACCAAGAGGAACCCTACTGGCATCCATCTTGAGCTTACTCTGGGAGACCCATTTTTCACGCTCCCTCTTACTCTCGCACCGCAAGTTGACTTGGTGCTGGAAGGACCGGGGCAGCGGATAGTCATCCGGCACTTCGACATACACCCACCGCCCCTTCCAGTCCTTGCAGGAAGAAAGCTTATCAACGGAGAGGACACCCGGCTCCATCTGCACGCTGTACCACCCCGCTGCACGGGGTCGATGCCCGAAGATGATGAAGCCGGCGGAATAAGTTAACTGTAGGTACCTCCCCCTTAAAAAGACAGAGCCACACGAAGCCAACTATCGTCCTAATGGCCAACGGATGCAGTTGAGCCACGGCGACGTTCATAGCTTTGATGATGGCCGTGACGTATTTATTCAAAGGAAACCGGAGGCCATACTCCAGGTGCCTGATATATACGCCGATATGACCCGGAGGAGGGCAACAGACCGCCTGACCCTCCCCAGGGATAACGATATTGTACCCCTCACCGAAGAAGAAATGACCCTCGAAAAGAGTTCCGCCGGAACAACTGGCGAATTTATTGGTCCAGGCACGGTCAGGACCAGTCGTGCAGGCCTCGCCGTGATCCAGGATATGCGGCCTCTCTTCACCAGAAGGAATCCTTTCCTCACCGTCATCATCAAAGTCATCATCAACATCATCATCCCCCCAACCCTCCAAAGCTTTTGGATCGACTTCGGGAGACGGAGACCTAGGACCCCCAGACCTTATCGGGATGGCGTCTAGTATCTCCTCCTCATCAAGATGCGACGGGGAACCCCCCGGCGCAGATTTACTAGGTCCGGCACCAGCAGAAGACATGTTTACAACGAAACTTACAAGTTAAAAAGAGAGAAATTTGGTTGTTTACCTTGAAGAAAAGTGCTAGCCGAAGTAACGACTCTGAAGAATAGAAGAGAAAGAAGCCCTTGAAAGTTTAGAGAGAAGAAAATTTTAGAGAAAATGAAATTGGTGCCCAATTTCAAGGACTAACTGCCCTATTTATAGGAGAAGGCCCGTGAAGAAGGACCAATCAAGGCACAGCCCATGAAACATCAGCCAATCAGCGAACAGACACGTGTCAGACATGCAACCACGGAATGTCAATCGTTGCAACAGTTGAACGTCAATCAATGCAACAGTGACCAAGCGTCTTCAACACGCCCCTTCAAATCTCTCTGCCCATTCATCTTCCTCAACAAACTCCTAAGTATCTGTTCTCCGCCGGCCACATGATCAACCAAGCTTGTCGACCGGCCGGGGCAATCAAAAGCACACGGCGCTCACAACCTCGGTCTCGGCCAACACCACTTTCTTTTCCACATCGGATGTCCATTACACATCCATGTGGAGGGGGATATGGTACGGCCTAAGCAGAGCCATGCCGGGGAAGAAGAAGCCGGGCGGTAATTATTTTGTCTTACGCAGAATATACGCTCAACATACATCGGAGCCCATACCACGGCATAGACTACGCTGGGGGCAAATTGATGGGGCATATTCGCACCCCTCGACCAGTCAACATATTGAGCAAGGTCAAAGATATCCAAAGTCAACGACTTAGACAGCCTAACCGACGCAACCTGTCGGTCTGTCTCTTGTGCCTCGGCTAGGACAACTAGCCAACCGGGGCACATATCCGCGAACTTATATCCAAGACCCCTCGGCGGCGAGTCATCAGGGCCCGCCGGCCTGCCATGGGTCCATCAGCCGAGGGTACATCAGTCTTTCCACCTGCTAGCCACTTGGCCACTTGGCCACTACGTGACAAAAGGTGAAAGTCTATAAATACTCCTCAACCCTCATTGAGGAGAGGATCCACAATTTAACCTAAGAATCACTATTCATCTGGTAATATCTTCCTTATCTCTCTACAATACATACCTCGCCAAGTAACAACAACTTACCTCCCTAAGTTACTGACTTGAGCGTCGGAGTGAGTTCGCTCGGTCCAAAGCCGAGCCCTCAGTTTGTTCACTGTTTCAGGAGACCGAAAGGAGAAGCCAACCAAAGACGTCATTCTACAAGCACGGGTGGTAACAAATAACTGCTCTGGAATTACACCCGGAACAAAATCATTAATCTTTGCTTCATCCCACCGGTTCTCCCCATCTACCAGCAATTCTGCGACCCTCATATCAATATTTGCATCAGCCCGTGGAGAAATAACACACCGTGATCGCGTCCCCGGAACCCATGGGTCCGTCCACACCCTGACATCAACCCCCGACCCCACACGACGCCGAACCCCAAGCCCCATAACCTCCTTTGTTCCAAAAATACTCCTCCACGTATAACTCGGATTAACTCCAATTTCAGCATCCATAAAAGAACAATCAGGAAAATACTTACCTTTCAAAACCCGACCCATTAAACTTCCATCCTCACATATTAATCTCCAAGCTTGTTTAGCTAATAAAGCCTTATTAAAATTCTCAAAATCCCGAAATCCGAGCCCTCCCCTCGCCTTAGACCGACACAAAGTACTCCAAGCAACCCACGACATTTTCCTCCTTCCATTATCCGAACCCCACCAAAATCTCGATACCATAGAGCGTAACTCATCACAAAAATTGGCCGGTAGTCTAAAGACACTCATTGCATAAGTAGGAATAGATTGGGCAACTGCCTTTATCAGAGTTTCCCTATCTGCTCGGCTAAATAGCATACCTCGCCACCCTTGTAACTTGTTATTCAGCTTATCACGCACCACCCTAGTGAGAACCTGCTTCGAATGCCCAATCACCGTAGGCAAACCCAAATACTTGTCATGCTCAGCAACAACACGCACTCCAAGAACTGCTTCAACAGCTAGCCGTCTGCACTCCTCAGTACCCTTACTAAAAGACACAGTCATCTTCTCCTTACTTACTAATTGACCCGATGCCAACTCATACATATTCAGAATCTCCATCACACGCTTAGCTTCCCTAACATTAGCTTTGACAAAGATAATACTATCGTCTGCAAAGAACAGATGCGAAACCACCGGTGCTTGGGGCGCAACCCGAATCCCATGTATGCCCCCTCTCTCAGACTCACGCCGTAACAAACTAGATAGAACCTCAGCACAAAGAATAAACAAATACGGCGAGATAGGATCTCCTTGACGAAGCCCACGTTCTGGCACAACCTCACGCGACGGGACCCCATTAACCAACATTCCATACGTGACAGTACGAACACATCGCATCACATTATCAACCCAACAATTATCAAAACCCATAGCCAAAAGGACCTTATGCAAAAACACTCACTCCACACGATCATACGCTTTGGCCATATCAAGTTTTAGAGCTAAATGCCCTCCACTTGTCCTAGAATTCTTCATATAGTGAAACAGCTCAAAAGCAACCAAAATATTATCAGAAATCAATCTCCCTGGAATAAAAGCACTTTGATTCTCCGACACAAGCATAACAAGAAATAACTTAAGCCTATTAGCTAAAACTTTAGAAATAAGTTTATATAATACATTACTCAACCTACACTTTTCAATTTAAAGTGTATCAGTCAATAATTTACACTTTTCTTTTCTAGTAAATAAACCAATCCATTTGGGAAAGACCATTACATTTCCTTTTTATTTTATGTTGCTTTTGATTGTTTAATAATTATAAACTCACCTTTCTCTCCTTACCCTAACAATCGTATATAAAGTAATTGTAAACCATTGACTTGGACGGAGAAGTAATATAGCCTTCTTTGGGAAGTAAAGAGGGTACTCCTATTACCTGGAGTGGTGTCAGCACACACAGAGTGAGTTAAGAGTAAATTTGTGTTCTTTTATAGACTCCCAACTTATTACATAACAGTAATTACACTACAAACGTAAGTTAGTTACATAAGGTGTCTCCTGAAAATCGTCAACTACAAAATGGAGCGCCAATAACAATATTTACGGTGTCATAGACCAAAAGGACCATTACTTCATCAGGCAATAAGTTACAAATCAGAGTGCAGATCAGTGAGGCCAGCACCACTGCCAAAAACAGAGGTCTTCGTGTTCGACAGACTTGAAATATAGGCAGAGTTATTAGAGAGTCTTGATAGTATAAGACGTGCTATATTCTCGGCTGAAACAGCCCCGGTTTCCATTGCACTTGCTGCACTCTCAAAAGCATTAATATAATACAAATGTTGATCATCCAATACAAAGGGTGCAAACACCTCAGGTGCATGGTAATGAGGGTATGCTGCCCAGTCTATCCGAATAATCTCCTTTTTTAAGCTGCATTTCATAGCAATAGAAGCATTTTGTGAGCTGAGAAATGTCAAAAACTGAGCCACCAGAAAAGGAACCAGATAGCAGTTTCTGATATTGAACAACATAATTTTCCTACAACAGGATGTCAATAACGGGATACTCCCTCTTACCTGGTCATTTGTTCACCGTTACTTTTGGCACAAAGATAAAGAAGTGAAAAGGGGACCATTTGTACTATTGTTATTGGATGACAATTGGACCAAAATGCAAGCAGCCGATCAAATTACATATTGAAAGCATTCTTAGTATAGAAAGGTAAGCAAATGACTTGACATCCAAAATGGAATAGGTGAACAAATGACCGTTATGGTAGGCCTATGCTACTACAAGTCTCCATTTACCATCATGTACCCGTGTTTGACACATGGACACGGGTATATGAGTGTATGACATTATCATATTTTTTTTAAGCCAAAAACGCAAGTACTCCTTTCATCTCAATCATTTCTTTACCTCTTTTAATCTTTATAAGGGGTATTTTAGGAGGGACTATTTCCTTCACTTAAGATGATGAGTTAATGACACAACAGAAAAAGTTGTGGAGTGCCAAAGTAAACTGTAATAAGCAAGCTAATCTGATAGAATGTATACTGCAGATTATAAGTTAATTGATTGAAATCCAAGGGAAAGTGGGATTCTCTGGGGTATGACAACAGGGCATGTCAGAAACTACACAAGTCGCCACAAATTCAAACTCAAATTATAGAGCAACATTAAGGATTCATCATTATGCAATGTGCACATGTTACATTGCAAACCCTCTTACTTTTATGAATAATCGTGAATAGCATAAAATGTCATACCTGAATATTTGATCGAGCATTGTATCATCTAGAGGCTTCCGGGAGAACATCTTGTAAGTCATCTCGCCATCTTCATGTTTCTTTAGGACAGATACACATGAGAAAGGGATATTGGGATCCTCGAGTGTGCCAACCAGGTCTGGAATGTCCACAACTTCTCTCAAGCCAAAATATGCCTTTACAAGTGGAATATCAAGTAAATATCAGATCTCAGAAAAGAGAAAGAACCTATGAAAAATAAATCCAATAGAATTACAAGGAGTTTGATGAACAAAATTGTTGACGGGAGAAAGGTACTCACAGGATTCAACAAGCCCTTAATAAAGGTGGTGTGAGTGTGCTGCATCTTCCTTTCTGGAACCGATATTGGTGGGTCAAATTTAACATCTGATTCATCCAAAGGTGTAGCAAAAACCGTCACTTGACACTCATAGCTATTTCCCTTGCGTGAGTTAAGCTCATAATGAGTTCCGACATGAGAGACAGAAAGTATCTCCTCATTCAGATGCAATTCAACATCTGAACCGTTAATAAGTCCTGCAGCCATTTGCCAATTGCCACCTTCAACTGCCCATAAACCACCACCAGAACCAGCTAAGGAAACACCTCCAGCCAGTCCACTCATTCTAGTACTTTGACCGTAATTGATTCGTGTGATAACCTGAACAATACCCGCAACTGCTAATGAAATTTATCAATGCATATCTGCCAACATTCAGTTTTTACCTAACAAGTTCAACTCGTCAAAATTTATCACATCAGTCACCAGTGGTCTAACTCAACATGTATATTATTACATATATCAGCTTGTATACACGGGTTAACTACACCAATAAATGTCCATCTTCATCCACGTTCTCAAAAAGTCTCTCCCCCTCTTCTTCAAATTCCAGTCAATATTGAACATCAAAGATGATGGTTTCAACATCAATTATTTTAATGGTTCTAGAAGGGATTATATGTAAGACGAAGTAAACTCTACTATGGAGAGGGCGAGAGCTGAGAGGCATCTCTCATGTAACAGTGAAAAACTGAAAATGGAGTATGTAGTAACAAGCATGTACCCAATAAAACATCATAAACAACACAAGAAAACATACTGATACCAAGACGAAGAAAAAAAAAACGGTAAAATTAAATTAAAAAGGGGAAATAATGAGCAACTTAACTTAAACACTGGACTGATTTTTTTAACATGTCAAAAAGCCACAGTAGATCAGAATTGATTCAACAGATTATTAATAAAAAGCTGTTGCGTCTCACCGTGACAAGCTCTTTTATAAGTAAAGGAGACAAGCCAGCATCGACCAATTCCTCTTCTAAAGTCCGGGTGGTGAGGTCATATAAACCAGACCATTTAAGCATGTCCTCCGCTCTGTGAAAGACGGGCCTAGTATCATGGCCCTCATAGTACTTCAAGAACTTACTTAATGTATCCTGCACATTGTATCATCAAACAATGCAAAAAATTTCATCAAATGACTATCAAAAC
This sequence comes from Silene latifolia, assembly GCF_048544455.1. Taxonomy (NCBI): domain Eukaryota; kingdom Viridiplantae; phylum Streptophyta; class Magnoliopsida; order Caryophyllales; family Caryophyllaceae; genus Silene; species Silene latifolia. The sequence continues at coordinate 106,068,300 of NC_133527.1, read as the reverse complement.
ATGGAAAAGATTTCAACGACTTCTAGCAGATAACGACATTCATAAAACTGAAACTTGTTCATCCAATCACGCCTCAACTACTTTTTCAACACAAATTAGATAATATGTCATCTGTGGCATACCATAGATAACAAACAAACAAAAAAAAAAAAAAACAAAAAAAAAAAAAAAAATGATTATTCCTCCAAACAATGATTAAGTGACCCTCTAGAGTACCAATTAGACAGTCACCGACTCTAAAATTATGTTAAGACAGTCAAAGCTTCACACGTCTAATAACTGCAACTGATCTATTATGCATCAACAACATTCGCAATGTCCATACCACGGAGTCTCAAGTAAGATGGTCCTAACTCCTATTATCAAATGGGGTGAGCTTTCAAGGATTAAGGCGAGGGTTTACACTTCACACCCTCAAAACGGTTAGTTTTCACCCATCCAACCGTAACATATACTTACCAAAAACTATTCCTTCGCCTACACACACACACACACACACACACACACACACACACTTACAAAACTTGAGTAAAGCATCCAACCGCAACACTTACCGAATTTTAACCTGAATTCTAAAATCATGTCCCACGACAAGTCCGATATTTTCAATATGAAAACTAAATCACATCCAATAGGATTATAAGAAGCTTGCCCCTGGGTCGGATCAAGATCAATTCATTGAACTTTTTCCCCCTTCCAAACGAACTCATCAATTTAACTTAATGCACATAATTTAACATTTAACACTACAACAAATTATGAAAAAGAATTAATAATAAAAACGAGATCTTCCAATCCGAGCTTTGCTGAGCTTAAGCAACATTGTTAGGGTGTAAACCCATGTCCCACATGGGGTAGAATAAAGATGGAAGATCATCTTTATAAGTGTCTACAAAATATAATAATACGAAGCCTTTTGGAAGGAGCCCAAGAGTAAATCTGTGAGGGCTTCGCCCAAAGCAGACAATATCGTACTATTATGGGTTGATACAGCAGTCCAACACAGAAGGATATTCACGCTTCCGCACAACAAGTGGTATAAGAGCCCAAGGTTCGACTTGGGCTAGACACGAGGATGCATCAGTAGGTACGCTGTAAGGCATGGAACTCCTAGCTCAGGGTGAGTCCTTGAGTAAGCCCGGTTCAGGGTTAAATGGATGAAAGGCGTCATAGGTCTTGTGGGGACAAAGACCATTTGTGTACTAGAACTGTTGATCAGGTGGGTTTGGTGGGTCCTTTGGATGCCAGAGACCGTTTGTGTTCTAGTACTTCTGAAGTGGCGGACCCGGTCCAGGGTATATTGGATGGATGCACAGGATGTTCGATATGCATCTGTAGCAAATCCCAAGAAGGGCACATGGACACATGGACGAGCACTCACTTGACCAGGCCGTGACATGTGGTCCAAGACATGCTCGTGGTAGCATGGTGTGTCCGCTAAGGGGAGATTATCAAGACTTGTGATGTTTCGGGTGTCTAGAAGTTGGGGTTGTACGTGTGGGAAATTCTCCGTAGAGGTCAAGACCGGAATCAAGATAATGGTCCTTGGTTTGAGGGAAGGATTGTTAGGATGTAAACCCATATCCCGCATCGGTAGAATAACGATGGAAGATCATCTTTATAAGTGTCTACAAAATATAACAATATACGAGGCCTTTTGGGAAGGAGCCCAAGAGTAAATCCGTGAGGGCTTAGCTCAAAGCGGACAATATCATACTAGGGTTGTGTGATACAACAGAACACAGAAGGATATTCACGCTTCCGCACAACAAACATTAATCAAATATCTTATCTATATATAATCACACAAATCAACCACACCTTCGGAAACTTAAAACGCTTAAAAATCGTATTAAAATAAATCAAAATTACCTCAACAAAAGCCTGCATTTTAAACAAAGAAACGCCATAGCGCCAAAAAACCTTAGCTTGATTAACCAACGAAATAAGCTTATTAACAAACCAAAACCTAGAACCCAAACGCATCGTTTTAAACACAAACCTCTGACCATCCCAAACCCCTAACGAATCATCGTCATCATCATCGCCATTACCAAACCGTTTCTTGAGGTTTAAGAAATGGGTGAAATTGGAGGTATGGTAGTTTCTAGGGTGAATAATAGAAGCACCGGCTTCGAAGGTATCACCGGCAATGGTGACCGTGGACATGCGACCACCAACGACATCGTTTTTGTCGAAGATTCGGATAGTGTTGATTAGTGGAGGAGATTGGGAGGGGGAGTATTTACGGAGGAAGTGAGAGAGGAATGCGCCGGAGATTCCGGTTCCGATGATGCAAACGGTGGACAGAGACGGTGGTGGTTCGGAGTGTGCGGCGAGGATGAAAATGAGAAGGAAAAGGAGAGAGAGTAGAGATGGTGGTTTCGGCATGGCTATGGACTCGGGGTAGTAGAGTAGACTTTGTTGAATACTTGAATGTTTGTTGATTTTCGTGCTCTCTCGATATTCCTAATCCCTGATAATAGATAAACTAGTTTATTATTCAAATCTCGGGTTTTGAGATACTTCTATTTTGTTGTCGTCGGGTTTTATTTATTATGTTACGATAAAACGTAAATATTTCCTAATAATATGTTATTATCATCATATCATATCATTTATATATCATTCATATATTTTTCTAATGTAGCTGCCAAAAAACTGATTTGGCATCCTAATTCTACATTACAATCTGACGTGGCAGTCAAGGAAGAAGTTAAAGAAAAATCATAAAAATGGCAACATGTCAAATTAATGCCATCAAATAAGGAATGATTAATCAATGGGAAATGACATGAATAAAATCATAAAAACAAAAACACGGCAACATGCTAAATTAGTGGCATATGATGGAATGTGCATTGGAATATTCCATATATTATCTCGTACTCATTATGCGTTTGGTCGGACTATATTTTTCGGTTACTTGTCGTTAGGAGCACCTATACCAAAACAATATTTATAACTTCACAAACTACTCTACTATTAGTAAAGAGGTAAGTAAAGGTCGGATCCCAAGGGACGGATATTAATGTAGAATTTTCGATTGCAAGTAGTGATGTCTAAGGGTGTCACAATTTGGATTGAGATAAGAAGATCACTAAACTAAATAACAATGTAAATGAACAAGCAAGATGATTAAGATGAGATGTAAACAATTGATTAAAAGCACTAGGGTGTCATGGGTTTATAGGAGATTCATGGGAATTGATTATACAAACATATTCTCAAATTATAAGCAAGCAATTATTATTGTGATAGGATCGAGTTGGTTTATATCTTGCAATCCTAGGGAGGTTTGGGTCCCGGAGCCGAATCGATTAGATTGTACAACACCTACAAGTTGACTTAATCCTCCCTACTCAACTATATGCATGGTCTAATGAGACTCGAGTTGGTTTATGTCTTACAAGTCTCATTGAAAAGGTAAGTGATGGGTAAAAAATGCAAGGATTCATAGGTTCGCATTTCATCAAACATAACATGTGCATAAGTTGAGATCACAACAAGCAAGCAAATAAATCATGTGAACATATTAGATTAAGCATGAATCATCCCCCATGTTGGTTTCCCCTAATTCCCCATTAACCCTAGCTAAGGGAACTACTCACTCATTATCAAGTTTAACATGCTAACAAGGTTGTCAATCATATTAACAAAGCAAAACATAATGAATAAATGAAGATGATTAACAATAATTAAAAAGGGATTAAGAAAATTATACCTAATGATGATTCCAAAATAATAAGTAAAGAATAATAGAAGTACTTGATGAATGATTGGAAGGTTGTCAATCCTCCAAATAAACCCCAAATAATCTTCAATTACCCAAAATAAATGATGAACAATAGAGAAATTAAAGAAATGAGATTTGTATTAATGCCTAATTAAAAGTTGATTACAAGATTAAAGAGAGATTAGAATAATATAAAGTATATTAAGGATTGATGCTAATCTAGTTAGTACAATGGGGTATTTATAGTGGGGATTAGGTACATAAATTAAGGTTACTAAGGGCTTAAATGACGATTAAGACCCTCAAGAAAAGTTGAGGAAATGCTCCTCTCGAAGAAAGATGCGAGTCTCCTTTTTGCTAGTCTTTCAGAAATATGCGCATCCCGAGTAGAACAAGGAGAAGGCGTACTGCACTGGATGACAATCCGAGCGGCCAAGGGGTCGGGACGAGCGGATTGTGGGAGTTGGACGAGCGGACTGGAGGGTTGGACGCTCGGATTGCGGAGATGTTGGGCGAGCGGATTGGCTGGAGGGACGCTCGGATTGTGGAGGTTGGACGAGCGTCCCGATGCTGCGACGGCCGGATTCTAGTCCAGCAAGCTTTTTCTTCTTTTCTTCTTTTCTTCTTTTCTTCTTGCAACAATCCTGAAGGATTTTGTCGGAGATGTAAGGATCGTCTTCATCATTGCCCATTATTTACAAAGGCCTTCTAGTCTTGTCTTCACTTTGATGCTTAGTCATTAGATTCGATCAATTTAGCTTCATTTTGTCATTAAAATGCAAGGTTTGCACACCTCTCCTACCAAGGGAACAAAACCTCAAAGAATATGCAAAACAAAGGACTAAAAATAGTAAACGACCCAATTATGCACTAAAAAGCATAGGAACGAGGCTAATTCGGGAACTAAATATGCTCAAATATTGGTCACATCAAATATCCCCAAACCGAACCTTTGCTCGTCCCGAGTAAAGAGGTGACAAAACTAGGACCCTTATTTAAACTATCCTACTAATATAACCAATATGAGACAATTAGCGGGTCTCACTCCGCCCCTTCAACTCACAACAAGACAACCATGAGGTAGGATGCCTTCTTGAAAGGCAAGGTGGGTCTTGCCAAAATGGCGACACATCCAAGCATTAAAGCACACAAAATCAAGTAATGGATGCATCAACAAAAGAATAGTCACTTTCCTCATCTAAGTGGCGGAAATTATCTAAAGGGGAAGCAATTCAAGGGTACACACTCCATTATTGATATGGTTTCTTCAAACTACTAAGCCTAGAAGGATATCAATAAATCACCTCCAAGTTGTGTCAAGCTAGGGTACCTTTGTCCTCAATTGTTAAATGCTTCCGTCAAGAGTAGACTACCTATGGTGTTAGAAACACTGGAGGATCGCGGAATTCCCCTTCTTGCCTAGACAAGAAGAAGGGTCGTCCCCTCTCTACCATGCACAAAAGTGGATACGATGGAAAAGGGATCAATAGTATTTGAGTTTCATATGGGAGTTTGCTTTTTGTTGTTGTTTTTCCCTCCAATTTCTTGTGGCATTTGATATTTGAGAATACTTTCTTGCCATTTCTTTGATGTTTGGCATTTCAATACTTGACAATTTCAACTTTTCTTTGCATTTTATTTTGAACATTTTCAAAGTTACCCCATTTGTAGGGAGGGTGCTTATATTTGAAGCATATGAGTTTATTTTTGTTACTCCTCTTTTTCATTTGATGCAATTTGTGCAAATTTTTTCTTTTCTTTTCATTTCTTGAACTCAAATTTTGAACAATTTTTGTGCCCATTTCCTTTGATGACAAAATGTGGTAAAACATGGATGAAGGATGGTTGCATGGTTTCAAGGTCACCTTGGAATAAACGGTAGCCAAGGAGTTATCACACCACAATGTAATCTTGACTAGGCCTTAATCCATGGGTCAAAGGATACTAGCATGACACATCCTAAGGTGTTTTACAAGCATTCTAACAAGCAAAGTTTTAAGAAGAAAAAGTATCTACCAGGGCCTATATACACTTGTCAAGCTTCCCAAATAGACGGTTTCACAAAATTTTCCTAAATGCAACTATATGCCATGATGCAACTAATATTTATACATCCTAATGCATATGCTTCTACCAACTAATATGTCAAATAATCTAAATGCAATCCTAAATTCACATTGTTTATACCGCATCAATCAAAATAAAGCCACATAGTCATTAACATAAAGAGGAAAAAGGAGATTGGAAAGATCATACCATGCGGTCTTCAATATCCTCATGTCTCGGATGTGGCGTAGTCAATCAATGTGAAAAAGGATGAACAAACGCAATATATACAATATATATACAAGACTACACTACAAAGGAAATGAACTTGTTTTTGGATTTTTCAATTTTTATGTATTTTGTTTTAATGAAATTAAAGGACATATTTTTGTATTTTTCAAAATTTTTAATTTTTATCATTTTTGTTTTAAAAAGGTCAAGTTAGAATTTTCCATCCCCACACTAGTATGGGCATTGTCCTCAATGGCCAATACGATAGGAAATTATGCAATTTATATGAATATGCATGATTTCTAAGCTAAATGCAAATGATATATAAACAAGAGTAAATGCAAACTAAGCTATGCTATATGATGCATGGTTTTTGTTATGGTGGAGAGCATAATTTAGATTAGCTCCCAATGCATATGCATAAACTTCCCCAAACCAAAATAGACACTATTTCTAATGTCAAAAATTTTGGGGGAGTTCTTGCACATAAAATGCAATGCATGAAACTACATTGTCATTTTGGATTTTGAAAGTTGGGAACAATAAAAATGAACACCTTAATGAAGCCAAGGTGTTAGTCCTCTAATGTTGCTAGGACTCCACAAAATGATCAAGATAAAAATAAAAACAAGAGAAGTAGACAAACCATAAAGGAGGTGTAAGAATGTAGGAGCCTCCAAAAGTTTGCTAGTCCTCACCCATCGTGTCACCATCATCTTTTTCACTTGAGGCATCATCAACCTCCATGGATGTGGAGTCATGTCCACTCTCACTTTCACTTTATTGTTCTTCCTCACTTTCCTCTTCTTCTTGAACTTCTTCATCTTCACCTTCTTGGTCATCACTCTCATCAACAACCATCTCCTCTCCACCCGGTCTACCACCACTAGAAGTGTTAGGAAAGAATACCTCCCTATCTGTCCAACTAGGCAAAGGACAAGATGGATCGAGAAGTCCTTACCTAGCAAGATATAGGAGGGGCAGATATTGGGCCTTGTAAGCATCAACTCTATCATTATGAGCTTGTTTATGCATTTCCTTCATTAGTAGAGTCAAGTAATTATTTCCCGCCTTGACATTTTCGGGATTGAACTTGTGGTATTCAAATGGATAAGGTGGGGTAATAATAGAGGAGGAGGGCTCGACAACTTCTTCCCCTTGGTGTTGAATGATGTACTCGGTCTCTTCGGAGAGTGGGAGAAGGTAGTTCGGTCTATGAACATTCAATCGGCAAATTTTGCTAGGCAAAGTGTGTGACACCCTTATATATAGCGTTAAATAAATACGTAAATTCTACAGAAAAACTGACAGGATATGTTTGTAATTGGTTCAACTAGATAAAACTTGTAATTTTTAAAACTTTCCTAAACCCTTCACAAACATTTCCAACTTAAGAGTGCCCAAAACCTGCAAATGCTAACAAACTAATTTACATAACATAACTAAAGACGCGGGGATATAGTGATACAAACCAAAATAGAAGAGGGAGACATATGTCCCTTCAAAATATATACACAACCAAAAGTTTAAAGGGTTCTACAAAATATAACTAAACTAAGTCCAAGGTTCTTTTGCTCACTAGCTCGCCTGTGTACCCCATTTAATCATCTTCAACCTGTCAATCGCATTTTATACAAACACGAAAGCCAAAATTCAGTGGGGAGTAACTTCGAGTCCTCCCAGCCACGAAATGTCATATTTAATGTAACATGTAATGTAACATGTAACCAACACCATAAATAATCTAGTTATCAAGTATTCTAACATATGAACACTAAACTGACCAAATTAAACTATCATGTGAAACATATAACAAGCGATAATCAAACTTTATCAATTGTAACCGGCTTACATCTCACCTATTACAATTCATAAAATCACCATACAAGAAAGGGCAATATATCAAAGACAGGCATAAGTTCTTAGTACGGTCAATAGTCACTCAGAACCCGAGTCTATACCACGAGGTAGGGAAGGTAATCGAACCGGTATCTTGGCTCGAGGTTCTATCAAAACATGGCCAAGACACAACACAACCCTAGCCTAAAATCACTTGAGACCTAGACATGCGGATACACACCACCGCACCCAAGACCCACAATTTTTCTAAAACAAAGTGAGTACCCTAAGGAGTCCACCAAAGGGTTGGCTAGTACTTAAGCTTACCACTTACTATCAAAATAAGTAACGAGGTCATGCCCCAACTTGGATATAATCCCACCAAGTCAGGAACACAGAGGCTATTAAGCAGTGAACATATACTCGTCAAAGACTATAAAGACCTATCTATGACAAACACAACAACCTGCAAAAAGTATTTAATATCAATACCATTTCTAGCAATATTAACAATATTAAAGGTTTCAGGGAATCTAGGGCCGTTTCTACAATATAAGAAACTATTAAATTCAACCAACAACACATGTGAACTAAGACTTAATAAATGGCCTAAAACAAGAAAAAGGCCGATTATCCAATTCATATAAAATTTCATCCAACCGAATTTTTACCCGCAACCCTGACTCTGCGGACAGTGCGGGTTAAATTGCGGTGACCAATCACACAATTGATCGACATCGATTGATCAAAGGGACCAAGGCTCGATTTTTCGGCATAATCATCCAAACATTACAATTATCGCTATAAAATTCATTTTGAGCCTATTCATTACAATTTCATTTTATAACCTATTCTAACATGTGTCAACTACCAAAATAAACATAATTTTTACCATCAACATAATTTTTACTACTAATATGATTCATTTCAAAAGATTACCCATTTGTTACTTATACTAATTATAACATTATTAAACCCGAAATGACAAATAATGCATGAAAAATCGCGAAACAAGCAACGGGCTGACCCGGGCCAGCCGTGGGCCTGCACGGGCCTGCCGGGCCTGCTGGGCATGCTGGCCGCCACTCCCAACCCTCCATTTCTCCATTTTTGTTCAGTTTAACATCGTCTGAAGCATCAATTAATCATTCCTATACTAATATGTTAACTTAATCTAACAAAAGACATGCATTTAACCCATATTATCATGTGACATAAACTACTCAAATAAAAATCACCAAAATCATACAAAAAGCAAAGAATGTGACGATTATTCGTCGAGTAACTCGAAATATGTTACCTTTAACAACAAAATTAGCAACTAGCACCTTGAACCCAAACCCTAATCTGCCAACTAACCACTATCTTCAACAATATACGAGTCCCCAAACTCGTCTTCCAAATCTTCACCTAAATAAACAATAAAAACACAATAATAAGTACAAAAACCGAAATTATGCCAAAATCGTCTTAAATTGACTTAATGAAAACTGAAATTAAAACATACAAGGATGTAGATCTCGAAGAGAGGATTCCGAAAATATAAATTTTGTGAAAATCGGACTAGAAACGAGTGAGTTATGGTGAAATTAGCTTGGATTTTGTATAAAAATGGTGGTTTTTGGCTTAGAACAATTTAGAATGTTCAAGGAGATGGAGTTTGGTAAGAAAAATCAGAAAGAAAGGAAGGGGGAGAGGGGTGCCGCGGAAAAGGAAAAGAAGGGAGCGGGATGACGGGATTTTATGAGTCGGTTTTGGCTCGTTTCGACAATAATTAAAACCGTTTGTCAAATGCAAATTCCGACAAGTCCAAAGTTCTTAAACACGAGATTACAAGAAAATTGAGTATTCATATGACCCATTTCCAAAATCGTTTGCCCAATTTTCAAAAGAGTTGTCATTTTTCCCCGATATGCCCTTATTTCGAAATAAAAAGTTTTTACACGGTTTAAACTATTTTTAAACGTTTCGAAACTATCAAAATAAATACTTTTCTTCAAAATATAATAAAATTATATTTCTTTGAATTATTATTACTTCAAATACATTAATATCAAATTTTACTTGATTAATAAATTACTTCCGCAAAATAATAATGGTTCGAAATTACGGGGTGTTACAATCACCCCTCCTTTTAAAAAGTTTCGTCCTCGAAACTTAGAAGGAGAAATTATAGTATACAACATCTTAATAATATAATCATAAGAAAAATATAGGTATCTTTTCAATGAAACGGTGATACTCTTGTTGATCAGACAAGAACATCCACATTTCATATCAAAGATAAGGTAAAAAGGCAAATCATTTGTATAAATCAAAAACCAAAATACCTTCAAAACATTAATGAAGAGTTTTCAAGAATGTAAGTCTCATTCATGGAACGGAATTGCTCTTGTCGTGCACACAAGAACGCTAACTTTCCAAGTCAGAGACAAATTTAAAACAAAAACTATTCGCCGACAAGCGTAGAACAAGTTATCAAACTTTTCCAATAACTAGTTCTAACATCCGATCAACGTTAAAATCAAAATAAGAGAAAGGTAATCTACTCAAATTTTCTTTTTCAAGTCTTCAAAAATAGGTTAGGTTGCAGAAGTGACATAAACCTTTATGAATGAATCGAAACTGGTAGCTTGAAAATTTAGAAGTTGTACAAAAAGGAAAGTAACTTAGATAGCATAAAAACAAAGCATGTTAAACGGATTCAAGCTTAACTAATCAAAAGAGCTATGATGAATTTCATGGGGTAGGAATTGAAGTCGAACCTAAAAGGGTGTCAAAGGTGGAGTTTCATAGGTTACCAACATCAAACTTATGAGAGGAGTATGATAAAGTAAGGAAGAGAGGTATGAGCGGTAACGCTCATGATCAAGGAAGAAGGGAAATTGGACAACAAGGAAACGCCAGACACCTTCATCTTAAACAACAACATCACTCAAAACGGTTCCAAAAACTTCCTAACAACAAAACTCATAACCACATCACTCCCAAGGGTTTCCTCAATCGCTTATGTTACCTCATCCTAATCTATTCCCTGAAACAAGGTACTCCACTATAAGTGTGATCTCATCGCTCCAAATCCTCAAACATCCAGAAACAACTTTCACAAGCCTAAGGTCAAGGCTTCCAACAAAGCTATATTCGTATCCAACTAGTTTAACCTATGGGTTCCTCAAAAAGTAAACCTTCAATCAAGAATCCCAATACCAAGCTCTAAACTCCAAGAGAAGGTTCCTCAAATATTCCACAAGGTTCTCATTTCAAAACAAGGTAGTAACATACCAACCCTAAAATCCAAAAAAAAAAAAAAAAAAAATCGATAGGATCTCAAGTTTCTCTATTCCTTTTACTTATTAAGGATTCCCAAAAGCGGAACTACACTCAGCTACAACATCATTCCATCATCACAAGTACTCAATGCGACCTCAATGTCTATAAAACTATAGGGTTAACAAATTCTTCTCAATACTAAGTCACTCTCAACTCAAGAACTCTCAAGAGCCAACTAATACCTAATCACATTACCAATCCATTTTGGTCATCAACATCTCAAGGAATATTCTTTCAAATTTGACACCCTAAAACTTACTTACCATCAAATTCCCAAGGAACAAGGTCTTAATAGTAACAACACTATATCACCTCAAAGTTCCTAAAACCATAAATTGAAACTATGTTCTTTAACCTAACAATTGGTGTCAACCATACCATTACCCTTTCTAGTTACCAACACAAGTGCTAAGACTTCCCAACAATGTAGCTTACTCTCACTCTCATACCATACTTCAAGTAGTAATCAATATCACTCACTAAAACCAACTAATAATCCCACATTTAACATTTCTCATGTGGTAACATATACATTATCAAACCCTCATATCCAAAGTGATTATGGAAGCCAATTACAAACTCGACTACTTAGTCAATCCTATATCCTCAAATCACATCTCACTAACTCTGTAAACATGGTCAACAAGGTACCAACTGTACTAAGGAGATAAGGAGTGATAACGGAATAGAGAAACGGTAAAACATTTCCGAAGGGTGCATGAATCTGACAAGTTAGGAAACTAAGGAGTCGGTCCGTAAAGATAACGGTTGACAAAAATAAGAGGTATTCGAGTTAAGAAGATATCTCGGGCAAGAAGAAGATACGTAAAATTTGGCATAAAAACAAGGTTCAACGAACGTTAAAGAGAAGGAAAGGAGAATAGAAGCGGCACAATGAAAGGGTTACCGCTTACCAAACACTCATCAAAGCTTATGATCGATATGATAAGGTTACATCACTAAGGTGCTCAACAAAGCCCCAAAAGTCTACCAAATTATAGGACTAACAAGGACTCCACAATGGTAGGTATTCCTCAACTCAATTGGTTCTAAGAGCCAAAATCAATTCACCACACAAATTCATTTGTTACCATCCAAGTCCCAAAGTATCTCCTTTACAATTCTCGTCATTGAACTTCACTTACTATGTCATCCCCAAGTACCATGGCTTGTTTACTCCATTATCTCACCACTTAATACTTCTTGTCTCCGATACCATAAATTAGAATCACATCTTTGAACTTACGAACTACATCGAACAACATTCCACCAAAATTCCCAAATTCAGATATGATTAATAAGGTCAACCACGTGTTCTCAAATTTCGAAAGGTCAACAAGGGCTACTCTATACTAGATTTGGTCAACTCAAAAGGTTTAACAAACTAACTAATTCCAAAGTACGATACCAATCCATTAAGCAACGTCAACGTCCTATTGTATTCCTTTCAAGGCCTACAAGGATTAGGGCTAACTATCATTCCTTTAATTCTCCACAAGAAATATCGAGACTCTCAAATGAAGTAGCTTAGGTTCATTCCATCTTATGTGCTAAGGTAGTATCCATGCTCAAACATCTATAACAAACAAGCTCTCAATAGACATAAATCCCAAGGTGTTTCTCAACTCACTAGGCTCTCATATCAAGCACAACTAACAAGACTAACCAAAGGATCCCAAGTTATATTCTCCTATACAACTCAAACCTTAAACAATCAATTTCTCAACTCGTTCACGCCCTCCAATGATACATTCTCTCAAAACCGGGTTCTCTTGAACAAGGGGACTATCCTGCGGAATAAAAGGAAAGTGTCCGCAAGGACTCTTATTATAAGAAGAAAACGAACCATGGATGAAACGGGAGAAAGAATAGAAGAGTAGTTACCAAGGCGAGAGAAGAGGAATTAGAAAGACGAATAAACAACGAGATTGGAAGATTAAGGTAAGATATACTAAATACGGAAAGAAATATCGAGAAAGTGGAAGCATTCTTCATTTGGCATAACCAATCTTTAACGGCACCAAAATTAATAACCAACCATCAACAAACCTAGCTTGTAAGATTGTATTATCTACATTTCTTGGAGAGCCATCTTGCAAAAGAGAACATTGGTTAGAACCTAACAAATAGCAATCACAAACAGACTACCACATAAAATCCTAAATCTACCCATCCTACCCATCTCTCAAGTTTATTATTTAAAGGTCAAGTGATTTTAAGTGGGGTGCACAAACGTGCGTCGGGAGCAACAAGCTCTGATACCAACTGTGACACCCTTATATATAGCGTTAAATAAATACGTAAATTCTACAGAAAAACTGACAGGATATGTTTGTAATTGGTTCAACTAGATAAAACTTGTAATTTTTAAAACTTTCCTAAACCCTTCACAAACATTTCCAACTTAAGAGTGCCCAAAACCTGCAAATGCTAACAAACTAATTTACATAACATAACTAAAGACGCGGGGATATAGTGATACAAACCAAAATAGAAGAGGGAGACATATGTCCCTTCAAAATATATACACAACCAAAAGTTTAAAGGGTTCTACAAAATATAACTAAACTAAGTCCAAGGTTCTTTTGCTCACTAGCTCGCCTGTGTACCCCATTTAATCATCTTCAACCTGTCAATCGCATTTTATACAAACACGAAAGCCAAAATTCAGTGGGGAGTAACTTCGAGTCCTCCCAGCCACGAAATGTCATATTTAATGTAACATGTAATGTAACATGTAACCAACACCATAAATAATCTAGTTATCAAGTATTCTAACATATGAACACTAAACTGACCAAATTAAACTATCATGTGAAACATATAACAAGCAGTAATCCAAACTTTATCAATTGTAACCGGCTTACATCTCACCTATTACAATTCATAAAATCACCATACAAGAAAGGGCAATATATCAAAGACAGGCATAAGTTCTTAGTACGGTCAATAGTCACTCTGTAACCCGAGTCTATACCACGAGGTAGGGAAGGTAATCGAACCGGTATCTTGGCTCAGAGGTTCTATCAAAACATGGCCAAGACACAACACAACCCTAGCCTAAAATCTGCGCAGACCTAGACATGCGGATACACACCACCGCACCCAAGACCCACAATTTTTCTAAAACAAAGTGAGTACCCTAAGGAGTCCACCAAAGGGTTGGCTAGTACTTAAGCTGACCACTTACTATCAAAATAAGTAACGAGGTCATGCCCCAACTTGGATATAATCCCACCAAGTCAGGAACACAGAGGCTATTAAGCAGTGAACATATACTCGTCAAAGACTATAAAGACCTATCTATGACAAACACAACAACCTGCAAAAAGTATTTAATATCAATACCATTTCTAGCAATATTAACAATATTAAAGGTTTCAGGGAATCTAGGGCCGTTTCTACAATATAAGAAACTATTAAATTCAACCAACAACACATGTGAACTAAGACTTAATAAATGGCCTAAAACAAGAAAAAGGCCGATTATCCAATTCATATAAAATTTCATCCAACCGAATTTTTACCCGCAACCTGACCTGCGGACAGTGCGGGTTAAATTGCGGTGACCAATCACACAATTGATCGACATCGATTGATCAAAGGGACCAAGGCTCGATTTTCGGCATAATCATCCAAACATTACAATTATCGCTATAAAATTCATTTTGAGCCTATTCATTACAATTTCATTTTATAACCTATTCTAACATGTGTCAACTACCAAAATAAACATAATTTTTACCATCAACATAATTTTTACTACTAATATGATTCATTTCAAAAGATTACCCATTTGTTACTTATACTAATTATAACATTATTAAACCCGAAATGACAAATAATGCATGAAAAATCGCGAAACAAGCAACGGGCCGACCGGGCCACCGTAGTGGGCTGCACGGAACTCTTTGGGCTCTATTGGCCGCCACTCCCAACCCTCCATTTCTCCATTTTTGTTCAGTTTAACATCGTCTGAAGCATCAATTAATCATTCCTATACTAATATGTTAACTTAATCTAACAAAAGACATGCATTTAACCCATATTATCATGTGACATAAACTACTCAAATAAAAATCACCAAAATCATACAAAAAGCAAAGAATGTGACGATTATTCGTCGAGTAACTCGAAATATGTTACCTTTAACAACAAAATGAGCAACTAGCACCTTGAACCCAAACCCTAATCTGCCAACTAACCACTATCTTCAACAATATACGAGTCCCCAAACTCGTCTTCCAAATCTTCACCTAAATAAACAATAAAAACACAATAATAAGTACAAAAACCGAAATTATGCCAAAATCGTCTTAAATTGACTTAATGTAAACTGAAATTAAAACATACAAGGATGTAGATCTCAAAGAGAGGATTCCGAAAATATAAATTTGTGAAAATCGGACTAGAAACGAGTGAGTTATGGTGAAATTAGCTTGGATTTTGTATAAAAATGGTGGTTTTTGGCTTAGAACAATTTAGAATGTTCAAGGAGATGGAGTTTGGTAAGAAAAATCAGAAAGAAAGGAAGGGGGAGAGGGGTGCCGCGGAAAAGGAAAAGAAGGGAGCGGGATGACGGGATTTTATGAGTCGGTTTTGGCTCGTTTCGACAATAATTAAAACCGTTTGTCAAATGCAAATTCCGACAAGTCCAAAGTTTTTAAATACGAGATTACAAGAAAATTGAGTATTCATATGATCCATTTCCAAAATCGTTTGCCCAATTTTCAAAAGAGTTGTCATTTTTCCCCGATATGCCCTTATTTCGAAATAAAAAGTTTTTACACGGTTTAAACTATTTTTAAACGTTTCGAAACTATCAAAATAAATACTTTTCTTCAAAATATAATAAAATTATATTTCTTTGAATTATTATTACTTCAAATACATTAATATCAAATTTTACTTGATTAATAAATTACTTCCGCAAAATAATAATGGTTCGAAATTACGGGGTGTTACAAAGTGAAGGATCTAGCTTCATTTGTCAACCACCCAAATTTGTTGTCAAGAGTGTCGTTCTTGACCCATTTAAACTTTAGAATCATGGTGGGCAAATCAATAAGATGACCTCCTTTTACCGGTGCATAAGTGTTGTTCATGTTGAAATCCCGGTTAAAATGCTTAGCCAAATAGGTAACTAATCCTCCATTGGCAATAAAGGCTGTGCCTTCTTTGCCACAATCAACATTAAGCCATCGATCAACCAAAAGCCGTAAAGCATTGTATGGCTTGGTAAATTCTCTCCCAATGTTCAAAGCCGACTCAAGAAGGATAAAATCAAGTTTGGTAAGATGGTTTGTGCCATTTCTAGCTATCAAAATATTCCCAATGACCTTATGCCATACTCTAATGCCCGGATGGTGGACTAAGAGAGCACGACAATCATGAAAACGTGTGAATTTCCTTCCGGAAATTGCCATCCAAAGAGGAGCGGGGTCATACTTGGTAGGCATCTTTGTAAATTTCGCACTATCACTAAGGCCAAATATCTTATCCAATTTGTCATAAGATAAGCATCTATCAACATTTTCAAGACGAAACTCAATAATAGTTCGGGTCTCCACCTTTTTGACTTTCAAAGAGCTCAAAAACTCTAAAGTGAGGGAGGAGTATGTCAATTCTTGCATTGTAAACAATTTACTCAACCCCATAGACTCGAAAAAAGTCTTAGTTTGCTCAAGGAAATCTAATTTTGATAATGCATCTTCACATATGAACTTAGTAGGCATGATAGTTTTCTTAGCAAAGGAAATAAATTTCTTCCTATGGGAGTCGGAAGTGAAGATTACCTCCGGATAGTCGGCTAATTGTTCAATGACCGGAGTGGTAGAAGTAGTAGCTTCCATAGGAGGATTTTGTTCTTGAATCTCCAATCTTGTCTCATGGACTACCAATGCCTTTGATGTTTGCTTATCAAGAAGGGCTTGTTGCCTCTTAGAAAGGGTCTTCTTTTAGGGTGCCTTGTTTTCACCTTTTGTTCTTGCCATACTCCTTTGATTAGTTACACCAATGAAAGATTGAAATCTTCAATTTCTAGTAATGCCCAAATCGATTTAGGATAAATGAAAGTTGCCTTGTATCCCAAAAATCGGTTCAAAACTTGAAGATTTTGGTGTTTGGATCACTTGTTGATGCTAAAGGAGTGATTAATTTTTGTTTTGATGAAGTTTGGATTTGATTTGGTTGATTTTGGTTGAGGAATTTGGTTTTTGTTGATGGAGAGGATGAGGGTTTTGGGTAGTGTTTGTGTTTGTGTTTTGAAAGAATGAAAATGAATGGGAAAGGAGGGTTTAAAAAGACCCGTTGGTTTTTGAAATGCAAAGGGAGACGAGCGGACCTAGTGTCGGGATGCTGGATTCTTCAAAAATTGGGTTCAGGTAAAGACGCCATGGGACGAGCGGATTGCAGGAAAGACGAGCGGATTCCTTGGTTGAGACGAGCGTCTTTGGCTTAGGACGCTCGGATTCCTTTCCAGTGAAAAATCCCAAATTTTAGCAGTAAAAAGACGAGCGTCTTTCCTGTTGGACGACCGCCCTGACTGAGACGAGCGGATTCCTGGCTTGCACGCTCGGATTCTCAGTCAGACCCAAAATATATTTTCTGCAGCTTCACAAGACGAGCGTCTTGTGATTTGGACGCTCGGGTTCTTTCAGGACGAGCGGATTGTCCCTCGGCCGCTCGGATTCTTCCTTGACCACATGGATTCAGGTCCATCCGTGGGTGCTTCGTAACCCGTGTCAATTCATTCTTCAATTCTCATGTTCTTCATTGTAGGGGCACTACAAAGGCATGAGTAGCCTAGGCAATTGCTATCCCCACACTAAGGCAAAGCACTACACATCAATAAACTCATAAGTCCCTCCCTCACTTCTCTCAAAAGATGAAAATCTTGATTAAGGCATAAAAAATGTAAAACCAAAGATGACAAGAATGCAATACAATAATTGAAATGCAAGTCAGGGAGTTAGAATATTTACAAATGGTGGTTTAGGGAGGACTCCACCAAACTCTCATCCAATGTGAGATGTTAAGGGGGCATGTTCAAGGTGTTGTTGATGTTACTCAACACCTTGAAGAAGTAGTCGAAAGCTTGCTCATTATCATGATAAAGATCCTCAATAGACCTTTGCACTTGTTGTTCTCCATGATGGTCTTGGGTCATAACATTATCAATATAGGGATTGAATATCCCTTCGAACTCATCATCCTAAAGACCGCATACTTCGTCCACTTGATCACTAAAAATGTCTTGAGTTGATAAAGACAACTCTCCTTCTTTCTTGTTTTGGCCAATGAGGCCTTCTTCTTCACTTGTCATGGGTGAGCTTTTCAAGCTCTCATTGTTGCAATTTCCTTGCTCTTTTGATGGAGCATCATCCACTTTCTTTTTCCATTGAAATTCCAACTTCTTCCTATCATCTGTCCGGCTATAGTGATCAACCATAAAACATGGCTCATGCAATCGGGGAGCTCTCATAGTCTTGTCAAGATTGAAAGTGATGGTTTCATCTCCCACTTCAAGGGTGAGCTCTCCATGCTTCACATCGATCACCGCTCCCACGGTGTGCAAGAATGGTCTTCCTAAGATAATATGAATGTTGGGGTCTTCTTCCATGTCAACAATAACGAAATCCAACGGGATGAAGAATTTTCCAATTCTCACGGGAACATCTTCCCATACCCTTAAAGGTGTCTTTCTTGATCTATCCGCCATTTGAAGCGTGACGTTGGTGCATTTGAGTTCTCCCATTCCTAGCTTCTTGCTAACCGAATATAGCATGACACTAACACTTGCCCCAAGGTCACATAAAGCTTTGTTGATTGTAGTGTCACCAATAGTGCATGGAATGGAGAAACTTCCCGGATCCTTGAGCTTTGGAGGTGAACTCTATTGAAGAATAGCACTACTTACTTTAGTGAAAGCAATAGTCTCAAGCTTCCAGATTGATTTCTTCTTTGTAAGAATATCCTTCATATACTTTGCATAGGCCGGAACGTGATTGATTAATTCCGTGAATGGAATCAAGACTTCTAAATTCTTCACAATCTCCATGAATTTTCCAAGTTGGTCGTCAAACTTAGGCTTAGCTTGACGACTTGGAAAAGGAAGTCTAATCACAATGGCTTCATTCTCTTTGGCCTTTTCTTCATTCTTCTTTGAAACTTCTTGATTGTTGGGTTCTTCTTCCCTAGAGTTTTCAACAACTCTTTCCTTGTCACTAGCATTCACAACATCTTCATCAACGGGTTTCTTCGACCCTTCATACTTTGTACCACTCCTCAAATGGATGGCACTCACCGATTCTTGTCTTGGGGGATTACCTTGGGGTGGTAACTGCCCCTTTTGTCTTTTTGAACTTAAAGATACTAATTGAGACATTTGGGTCTCCAACATATTTGTGTGGGCTAGGATGTTGTTGATGGTGATGTCTTTTGCTTGGCTATCCTTTTGCATTTGAGTGAAAGACTCTTGTTGGTTCTTTTCCATTTGGAGGACCGCTTTTTGAACATCAAAACCTTGGTCATTTTGTTGATTGTATGGAGTTTGATTTTGGTAACCTTGGTTTTGGTTGTAAAAGGGTCTTTGATTTTGGTTTCTCATTGGAGGTGGGGTGTATGTTGGTTGAGGGTTTTGAACATTTTAGCTTTTGTATGAGAGATTTGGATGGAATTTGGTGTTTTCATTGTAATAGTTGGAATAAGGTGTACCACTCTTGTATGCTTGAAAAGCATTCACTTGCTCACTTGTTCCCCTACATTCACTTTGGTCATGTCCCAAAGTTCGACAATTCTCACATATTCCACTTGGAATTGATGAAGATGCCACCATGGCATTAGCATGTTGCTTTGGTGATTTTGAGGCTTCTTCAAGTTTAGCCATAGCCTTCTCAAACTTCAAGTTGATGGTATCAATATGAGCACTAAGTTGGCACCCAATTGAGTAATAGAGTCCACTTCATGCTTTCCTCCTCTAGTAGCCTTGCGAGGTCTACTATATTGTGAGTTATGGACCGCCATTTCCTCAATCTTGTTCCAAGTTTGATTATCGTCAACTTCGGTGAACATACCATTTGATCCCATGTTGAGAATGTTTCGAGAGTCTTCATAAAGACCATTCCAAAATTGTTGTACCAAGAACCACTCGCTAAGTCCATGATGAGGACATGAGCGACAAATTCCTTTGAATCGCTCCCAAGCTTCATACAAAGATTCTTCGTCCCTTTGCTTAAAACCCGCGATTTGAGCTCTTAGCATGTTAGTCTTTTCCGGAGGGTAAAACTTTTTGTAGAAAACAAGAGCCAATTTCTTCCAAGAGTCAATAATAAGAGTAGCCTTATCAAGGCTTTTTAACCATTGTTTCGCGGTACCAATTAGAGAAAAAGGAAATAAGACCCATCGAATTTGGTCTTGAGTCACTCCGGTTTGTGAAATCGCATCATAATAGTCACAAAAAATCTCCATGTGTGAATGAGGGTCTTCACTTGGCATCCCCCCAAATTGGCTTCTTTCGACTAATTGGATAAATTCGGATTTTGCAATGAAATTTACGGTCAAGTGTTGTGGTGTGGGAGTACCATTGGGTAGGTTCTCCTCGGTTGGTACGGAATGTGATGAAAATTTAGGCATTGTGGGTTGATTTTGTGGTGGGTTTTGTGTTGGGTTCTCCTCACCTTCTCTTGCAAAAGGGTTGATGAACTCAATAGTAATTGGTTGAATATCTACAACCTCACCAATACCTCTCAAAGTATTTCTAGCAAGTCTTCTATTGGTTGTCAAAGTTCTCTCAATTTCGTGATCAATGGGTAATAAGTTACCTTGTGATCTTCTAGACATGCAAAATATCAAACAACTTGAAAACAATTAGAACAAACCTTGAGGAATTTTGCTTCCCCAAGATAAAGAAAGACACAACTAATAACAATCAAAGAAAATCAAATCAAGTTAACACCGTCCCCGGCAACGACGCCATTTTTCGTCGGACTATATTTTTCGGTTACTTGTCGTTAGGAGCACCTAGACCAAAAAAATATTTATAACTTCACAAACTACTCTACTATTAGTAAAGAGGTAATTAAGGTCGGATCCCAAGGGACGGGTATTGATGTAGAATTTTTGATTGCAAGTAGTGGTGTCTAAGGGTGTCACAATTTGGGTTGAGATAAGAAGATCACTAAACTAAATAACAATGTAAATGAACAAGCAAGATGATTAAGATGAGATGTAAACAATTTATTAAAAGCACTAGGGTGTCATGGGTTCATAGGAGATTCATGGGAATTGATCATACAAATATATTCTCAAATTATAAGCAAGCAATTATTATTGTGATAGGATCGAGTTGGTTTATATCTTACAATCCTAAGAAGGTTTGGGTCCCGGAGCCGAATCGATTAGATTGTACAACACCTACAAGTCGACTTAATCCTCCCTACTCAACTATATGCATGGTCTAATGAGACTCGAGTTGGTTTATGTCTTACAAGTCTCATTGAAAAGGTAAGTGATGGGTAAAAAATGCAAGGATTCATAGGCTCGCATTTCATCAAACATAACATGTGCATAAGTTGAGATCACAACAAGCAAGCAAATAAATCATGTGAACATATTAGATTAAGCATGAATCATCCCCCATGTTGGTTTTCCCTAATTCCCCATTAACCCTAGCTAAGGAAACTACTTACTCATTATCAAGTTTAACATGTTAACAAGGTTGTCAATCATATTAACAAAGCAAAACATGATGAATAAATGAAGATGATTAACAATAATTAAAAAGGGATTAAGAGAATTATATCTAATGATGATTCCAAAATAATAAGCAAAGAATAATAGAAGTACTTGATGAATGATTGGAAGGTTGTCAATCCTTCAAATAAACTCCAAATAATCTTCAATTAGCCAAAATAAATGATGAACAAGAGAGAAATTAAGGAATTGAGATTTGTATTAATGCCTAATTAAAAGTTGATTACAAGATTAAAGAGAGATTAGAAGAACATAAACTATATTAAGGATTGATGCTAATCTAGTTAGTACAATGAGGTATTTATAGTGGGGATTAGGTACATAAATTAGGGTTACTAAGGGCTTAAATGACGATTAAGACCCCCAAGAAAAGTTGAGGAAATGCTACTCTATAAGAAAGATGCGAGTCTCTTTTTTGCTAGTCTTTCAGAAATTTGTGCATCCCGAGTAGAATAAGGAGAAGGCGTGCTGCACTGGATGACAATCCGAGCGGCCAAAGGGTCGGGACGAGCGGATTGTGGGAGTTGGACGAGCGGACTGGAGGGTTGGACGCTCGGATTGTGGAGATGTTGGGCGAGCGGATTGGATGGAGGGACGCTCAGATTGTGGAGGTTGGACGAGCGTCCCGATGCTGCGACGGCCGGATTCTAGTTCAGCAAGCTTTTTCTTCTTTTCTTCTTTTCTTCTTCCAACAATCCTCAAGGATTTTGTCGGAGATGCAAGGATCGTCTTCATCATTGCCCATTATTTACAAAGGCCTTCTAGTCTTGTCTTCACTTTGATGCTTGGTCATTAGATTCGATCAATTTAGCTTCATTTTGCCATTAAAATGCAAGGTTTGCACCCCTCTCCTACCAAGGGAACAAAACCTCAAAGAATATGTAAAACAAAGGACTAAAGATAGTAAACGACCCAATTATGCACTAAAAAGCATAGGAACGAGGCTAATTCGGGGACTAAATATGCTCAAATATTGGTCACATCAACGTTATATATTATTCTTCGTATATTATGATGATTAATATTTAATAATGGAAAATGCTGAATTATTTCTACATGGGTGAGATTTGTAAAATGATTCCTATATATGAGGTAAGATCTAATAACAAAATCGGTTACACTTTTATCTTTTCTAAAATTTGCAGAGATTTTTTCAATAATTCAACCTTTCTGAATTATCTCTTCTAATCTCGAGATTGTACTAAAAAATATTCTTCGAAATCACGCTCAAATTAACAGAAGTAAAAAAAAACCATAAATATAAATTTCTTATGCAAACCGCGCTAAAATCTTTCTCATTAGTCAACATTAACATTTCACAAATCTATACTAAAAATACATTTCACAAATCTAGAACACAACATTTCACTCGAAAACAAGAATGCTAATGACGGATATCACCATGCTCACAAATCTGGTATGATTATGTTGGTGGACTATGCTGGTATAGTGCAAGACTCTGTATCAAGTCGTAAGGGAACCAGTGAATCTGCCATGCATCATTGTCACTCAGTGTGTAATGAAACAAGCATTCCAAGGTGATTGTCTTATTCCTTAATGACTTTTATATACTTTTTTCCGAACTTTAAAAATATAATACCTGGCTGATAATTAGACCTAGCAAACAGATCGGGTCGTGTCGGGTTCGTGTTCGTGTCACATGTAAATGGGTCACAAACCCTCCAACCCAAACCCGACCCAATTAAATATCGTGTTGTGTTCGTGTCGATCCACTTACATAAATGGGTCATCAAGCCTCAGCCCTAACCCATTAATTTCGTGTCGGGTTCGTGTCGTGTTTTCGAGTCATGTTCATATTTTGAAATTTTAAGTCTATTTATGTAATGGAGAATCAATAAAAACTAGGATTAATTTAATAAACAGGCCATTCGTGTCGGGTTCGTGTTTAGAGAGCTCAACCAAACCCAACCCAATTAAATATCGTGTCGTGTTCGTGTCGACCCACTTACATAAATGGGTCATTAAGCCTCAACCCAAACCCGTTAATTTCGTGTCGGGTTCGTGTCGTGTTTTCGTGTCGTGCCATTTTTTGCCAGCTCTACTGATAATTAATAAAAACGTGTGTATTTCCGGGTTTTAGGTAAAGTTTTGTGTGATTGACATGGATAACGAAAGAAATCTCATTTTGTTGTTATCTTTGAAAATCAAGTTGTGAATTTGGTGTATTAGTCTGCAGCGGATGCAGGAGTTATTTGAGAATTTGTAGAGGAAGTAGGAGTTATTTATAAATGTAGGGAATTTTATTTAATTCAAATTAGAATTACAACTTTACTAAGTTTGTCATTCAGTTTATCATTCACGTGCTTAATTAGTTACACTAACAATAACATTCTTATTTGTTCTCATTTTGTAGGTTTCTGTCAATCGCATGGACAAAGCATCCGATGAAAGAACCCTCCCTAGGCTACGATTCGCTATGAACACGTTACTTATTAGTCTATCTCATTATGTATAAACTTTTTGTTTTTATAATCCGTTGTAATCTTTTATTTGATTGTGTTATCATTTTTTTTCTTCTAAAGAACGAATAATGGAAATTCAAACCATAAATCAAAAACAGTCCACATATATGAAATCTCATCGGAATAATGAGAGTTAATTAACACATAATACTTTGCAATGGAAATACGTATATTTATCTCTACCAACTTTCAAAAACGACTCCTCACCCAACCATCTGAAAAATCATTTTAAAAAAAACGTAAGCCAATTACAAAATTTAGTCACTCTTAACATTGATTATTAAATAAGACAATTTCAAAGTGTTAGAGAACCTCAGGGTGTGAGACCATTCTTTTGTAAGAAACCTACTCATTACACAAAATGATTGTCTTAAGATATGAGTAAATGAAAAGGTTGGGTGACCGACATATTAATAAAGAAAAGAGTTGAAATTTATCATTATAAAATTAATATAAAATATAATTGTATTACAGCATTATAGATAAATGAGATATATATCTATCATGGACAAAATTCTCATCATAAAATGAATATTACCATCATTATAAAAGTAATAATAGCAGTGTTTAATTATAAATATAGCATATTAAAACATATAAAACAAACCCGTGAATTTCACGGGGTCAAATCTAGTATTATATTAAAGCAGAAACCATCTGCCACGTGTCGTAAGCAGATGACTTCTGCCACATGTCATTCACACCTTAATTATTCCATATTTAACACTTCACTAATCTATTTTCCATTTAATTCATTTTTAATTAATCATTAATTTATGAAAGGCAGTGTTTGTAAATCACGTCAAATAAGCATAATTTTCGTTTTCATATTAAAATTTTGCCATATATGAAATCACTAATTATTATTATTATATTAAAATTAACAGATTCATGTCAACCGTATAATTTAAAAGATTCTATCCCGATTTAAAATTTAAAATGTCAATCAACCAATCCAAGTTTTCAAGTTTAAATGTAAATTTATTAACTTATTGCCATAATTATGGCATAACAAACCACGCTTAGTTATTTGATATGCTCCACAAAATCTACAACAAAAAAGGAAATGATCTTATTTGTTCAACAATCTACCCTAATATCCCATGTATAACAGATTCTAAATTTCAATATTTTTGTATGTGTACGCTGTCATTATTCATCAGTCATTCACCATATGTTCTTCCTTTGCTTGCTCATAATATCATGTGAGCATGGTTTCTTCTGTTTTGCCACAGTTAGATATCGTCTTTGGCTGCTTTATAATTAGTTTGGTTTGAAGATTTCTATATTTCAAATGTCTAACTTACATGTTATAGACTCCAAGAGCATGATCAAAGTAGGCGTGTAGGTATGCAATTCCACACTGTTTGCTATTTTTTCTAAGCATCAGGGTTAAGTAATTTAGCAGAGTGAATAATGTTTCTTGAATTTTGTTTGTTCGTCGTTGGTTTGACATGATTTTTTTAATTTGTTTATAATAAAATGTTAAGATAACGATCACTACATACATTTTTCAGCAAAGAAACTTTCTTTGGACTAATAAGTTATGGGGTTAAATACTTCAATGTTAAGGCGGTAGGGTTAAGATGATTTTGACACTACATAATTAGATCACGTTAATTTTGAGTAATTATTATCGGATAATGAAGTTCAAAATATAAAAGACAAAAAAACAAGGAGTGGTGAAGTAATGACAAAGGGAGTGAAGAGTTATAATTTTCATACTTAGTATTACATCCGATTCTTTGAAATTGCCCCACTTTTTAAGATCTCTAAAGAATATTTCAATTAAATAGGGTAATTTCTAAAAATCGAAGGGAGTAATATATCACCTTAGAAAATAGAAAAGGTGACGAGTAACTAACTAACTAACTAACTAACTATTGTCCCTTTATGAATTATTGGATGATGGCTTATATTCTTACAAGCTAAGTACATTCTACCATGTCTTAGAATGACTTTATTGCCAAAATCAACAACATTGATGTCCACGTTTGATATGTCAATGTTTGGAAAAGAATAGTCTGGGAGTGGCAACATACCGATCTCTTTAAGCAAAAAAATATGCCGTCAATAACAAAAAAATGTACCCCGTATGTAACAGACATGATATTTATTGACGAAATTGTAATTACAATTGGCTTCTCATAGGTACGTTTAAACGAATAAGAATATCATTTTTGCAATATTAGTGAATTTTCTAGATCTTTGTATATCATAGAGTCGGTTTCTTAAGAGACGGTCTCACGATAAATTTATTGTGATACCATATATGGAATAAAATTTAAAGTAAATATCGTAGAAAAAAATAATAAAACAGGTATAAATCACGGGTACAAATAAAATATAGAGTAAATTATCAATTACACCTACGCTTAATCCACTTTTTTTACATTTACTCTCACGTCAATTTTTTTTTAATATTTTACACTCAAAATAATTGCTCAGTTTACATTTTGCACCCAATATCGGATTCAGGCCATATTTCCTGTCAATTTTCAATTTTTTTCGGCATAACAATAATTTCATGACTATTTTACCCTTCCCTCTTCTATTATTAAGCATAGTTATTTGCCCTTCTTTCTCCTCATTCATTCATTCATTCCCTCTTCTCTCATTTTCCCCAAATTTATTTGAAGAAGTCATCCTCAAGGTAAGTGTATCCCCATTATTTTTGAAGTCATTTTCTACAATATATCCACAACAAGAAAGAAATTCAAAGATGGGAAAACCTAATTATTTAAGGCACAAATATGCGAAACCCAAAAATTTCAAATACAAAACCTCGAAAATAAGTAGTAAAAATCAAACAATAAACTACAAACAAATTAGAAAGAAGAAATAGAAGGACAACTTACATAAATTACTAAAGTGATAGTGGTGATGGATCAACAATCTCTCAATGATTAAGATATTTCGATGGAAATTTGGGAGAATTTGGGGGCGGGGGGGGGGGGGATTATTGTGATAAATTAGGTTAAACAAGTGAAAAGAGGGAAGTAAACGAAGAATCAAAAGCCGAGACTTATAATCGTTGGGGCAAATTCGTCATCTTATAAAAAATTTCACCTGAAAATGTCATTGGGTGCAAATATAATCTGAGCTATTAATTTAGGTGTAATTTAAAAAAAATATTGACGTGAGAGTAAATGTAAAAAAGTGGATTAAGCGTGGGTGTAATTGATAATTTATTCTAGAATTTATTCGGTTATTATGGAAAAAAAAGGTATGAAAATAAAGAGCTCCTTTAGACCACGATATCATCAATACGGTCCCGAGATACCTACAGTGCACAGATTAATGATCTCTCAATTAATTTAGTGGTAAACCCGTTACTTCCAAGTTTTTATGCGTATATATCAAAAATGCATTGCCAAAACACGATGATGCATAAGCATCCATAGCCTTTACATGTCACTACGAAGATCTTTAGCTAAAACATCTCATTCTTAAACCATTTTATAATTAGTATCGTTGTTAGCAGTTTCATTTATATTTTCAAACTTTGTCGTGGGGATTCAATTAACATGTTTTCCACTTAATTTCAATAACTCACTAAGAAGCACAACAATTGATACGTTTAGCTGGCACTTCAAATTCATAACACTTTTATGGTGAATTGAAACATTTATGATTGAAACGGATACATACTATTTTGTACGTACGATTAACAATCAGGTGCTTGATGTTTTATTCATTATCAAGGAGTATATATTATCCGCGTTCCACTTATTAAATTAGTGAGCTATATAGAGAGACCACATTTTTTCTTGAGATATTGAAGATCAAGATCTCACTGTAAATTTTTTTTAAGGAATCTGGCTCAAATCTTATAAAATAGTGTGCGATATTTGATAATAAGAATACTTAGAATTAGTGGCTGGTAGAGTTAGGGGGGGGGGGGGGGGGGTTTAGCAGGGGCGGTCCCACCCCCTGGCGGATGAAATTTTCGAAATTTTTAGTTAAATTTTTTCGAGTATACTTTATGAAATTAGTCATTCGTCCTTCCTAAAAATTTTCGCCCCTAAATTCAAATCCGGACTCCGCCACTACTTAGAATGATAGAAGTGGTATAGATGTATAGCTACTGTACGAGAATGACAATTGCACCAATATGGAGTTTACCACTTATGTTGATGTGCTGAGATAGGGCGGAAAGGGATGTCGTGATTCGAGGTGTTGCTGCAATGGAGGGTCTGCTGGTGGGTCTCAAGGTAGTGGGTTAGTAATGGAGAATGGTGCTTCTTCCAGACGCCAAGCGATAGTGGATGGGAGAGGAAATGAAAAAGAAGGTAGAGAATTGAGAGGAAAACAAACAAGAGGGGCAATATGATAAGAAAAAAAAACATACAACAATGAGTAAAATTGAATGTATATTGCGTAAGTAAATAGATGATATACAATAATTTTATATCCACTTTTAGAATTTCAGCTCTCATAAGTTAAAAAGTCGAGAAAAAAAGAAGTCGAGTACTTCGAATAAAATTAAGCAATATAAACTTATAAAAAGTGCATAGGTAGACAAAGTAAAATTTTCTACACAAATTCTTAAGAAAGACGGTCTCTCATTAATGTTAGTGAGATCTCTCTCTCATAAGAGGTAGTTATTATTTTTATCTTTTTCTTTTTAGTTAGTTTTTACTATATTTATTAGTTATCTTTCATTAATGTAGGTCTCTTTCAGAAGGCTTACTGAATTTTCTATATTAATTTACTAAATTCAAAAAACACATAAGTTTTGTTACCTTCAATAATATTTTTCGTCATCGCTCGTGCAATGCACGGGTTCCAAAACTAGTATTATATTAAAGCAGAAACCAGTCCGCCACATGTCATTTGTTGAGAAATTTTGCCACATGTCAACTCCGAGTTTAATAGTTACATTGAATACTTAATCTATTTATAACAGTTATAACAAATATTTAATTAAAATTATTTAAAAATATAAATAATAAATAAACCCAATAAGTCGTCATTCATGGAAAGTATAAAATCAATCTTCTCAAAATTAAAATGAGTACCCAGTTTAACAAGATGTGGTCAAATATTTACAATCTTCGAAAGGAATTTGCATATGTTTGATCATAATTAATCTATTAACCTACCTTCTACTATTAGAATATCTCAACCTCCTATCTTCTTCCCTTTGGTAAATGATTTTTCTTGATTTTAATACTACATACTTTATTTTAAAATATTTCGTCTAATTTCTACTTTATAATTCGATTTTCTAGGGACTTGACAATTCTATTGCTGTTTCGTAGATTGAAATATTTCATCTAATATCTACTTTATAATTCGATTTTCTAGGGACTTGACGATTCGATTGCTGCTTCGTAGATTAATTTACGAGTGTATGGGTTGTAGTTTGAGAGTCGAGTTTGAGGCCAAAATGATTGTACGTATAATGACTTTTGAAGATTTAACTAATTTTGTGGCCCGTGAAATTTACGGGATGTTTTGTTTTGAGTGTGATGTTTCTAGTGTTTTTAGTAATTGAAATTTTATAAAATATCAAAACATATAGTAAGCTCACCTTATGAATAAGTCATCATTGATTGCGTACTAAGATTACGGGCATTTACATGTTAACATAAAGATCAAAGTCGATAAATTAAATAAGCCAAAGTAGGTGAATATTGCTCTTTTTTCGAAGATAAAATGATGAAAACAAACAAACAAATATCAAAATAAAATATACATTTGATAAAAAAAGAAAAAAAAAGTATTAGTCATTCACGTTGATGTCGTCAATCTTGAATATATAGTTATTTAAGCTGTCCTAGTATTTTACTTCTCCATATAGTTTTTTTTTTCCAACGAATCGACCCTATAATAAAAAAATTAACTCGGTAATTAGTCTGAATTAACCAACAAAATAGTGAAATTTGTTTTATGTAATATTATCGTTGTTAACTTAAGTTTCCTCTTAAATAGTGAAAGAAAAGGGAATGAGAATGAAGTCGTAGAGATGTAAGTATATTACCTTTGAATAGCTCAACACCACAAATCTTGATAGCCCCTAAATGAGAACAAAATAAACACAAACGATGAAATTGAAAATGCGATGAACATTTCATAACCCAATGGAACTTACATAAAAAGTAAATAAATTAGTTAATAATTTTAAAACCTTAATACACTTGGCTTGATGTTAATAGAATGATAGGAATGTTTAGTGATACATTTAGTTCTACTGACGATAGACATAAGAAAAATTTTGGCTTATAAATTTTGTCTTCCATAAAAAATACATAAAGAATTGGTGATGCGTTTTATGACTTTTGAGCATCCTTTTTTCATTATTATCAAAATTAATATAGGTATAAATATGAATCAAGGTTTACGACTTTTGAGCATCATTTTTCATTATTATGAAATTTAATATAAACGTTAATAAGGAATAAAGAGAAATGGAATGTATAAGTTTTGCTTGATTATTATTATTATTATAATTTTTTTTTACAAGATCCACTTTACAGGAGATTGATTTAAGATATTGTCTTATTATGTAATTAAAATATGACATGTAAATGATGATAGTTAGTTTTGCTTGCCTTTTAATTAGATTTATATATTTTATATTTAGATTATTAATTTATAGATTTTTCTCATTATTATGAAATTTAATATAGACATAAATATGGAGCAAATGAGAAATGGAATGTAAAAGATTTGCTTTATTATTATTCTTATTTTTTTTTTACAAAATCCACTTTGCATAAGAGTGGTTTAGAAATTATCTTTTGAAATTTAAAATATGACATTCAGTTAATGGTAGATAGTTTGGCTTACTTTTTAATTATAGATTAGAGTTTTATAAATTCAATTATTATTCCATGCATGTCATATTGTCAATATAATTAAATAATCAATAAAAATGAATAAGAATTAATAGGGTGTGAAAATGTCATGTGAAATGGAATTGAATATTCTAAGCTACCCTTTTAATTAGATAGTATAGATTTCATGCAATGTTTTTGATAATTGAGTATGCCATCTTCTTGCAATTTCAATACAAACACAAAAATAATAACTAAATAATATTCTTACTATTAATAAATTTAAAACATAATAAGGATAAAAAGCGAAAGAATTCATTTAATTATCTATGTATGTATACTTTACCTATCAACTTTTTGAATAAAAATGAAAATTGGGATTGTTATAATAGTTATATAGGAAACTTTTTGTTATTAATTATTGATTAATTTCAACAATTTATTCGAGGGAAGAGGAACGATTTTGTGAATTAAAAGGGAGATAAAAAAAATTACGATAACTACAAATTATAAAGATGGTGAGAGATAACCAAAAAACCATCCTATTAAATAAAAGATATTAAAGATTAAATAAATAAGTAAATTAATAACTAAATTTATGAGAGAAAAATAAAGAGTTTGTATTAATTTATTTTTTGTGGTTGCAATTAATATTTTTTAAATTTTTTTGTACTTATAAGCATGTGACAGTTTTAAAGACAACTTTTTAATACATAAGCTAGACTTTTATAATATTGTATAAATAAATAATCAAGTAATCAATATAGATGAATTAGTTTTTACCAATAAAAATTCGACATGTGGATTAAAATTAAATGTTTTCAGTAGCCTTTTAACTATATTGTAAAGACACAATTTTTTTTTGTTTTCAACTTCATTTATTCCTCTTCGTTCTTAATTTCATGTATTCGTTTTTTTTTTATTTCGAATACATATAATACTACTACATATGAAATATCATGAACTTATAGTTAATGCGTATTTTTTTTATTGTAGTTTTTTTTTGAGTTAATTAAGTTTAAAGCTAATGGAATATAGATGGATTTTTAAAGGAAATAAGTGAATTAAATTAATGCAACATAATAATAATAAATTGATAATTCATATTAGTTTGCCAAGTCACATTATTATTGCGTACGTGGCTTTTTTTCATCCCATGTGGCATTGTCTACGTGGCTTTTTAGGCTATCCTTTTAATAATGTTTTATAGATTTTTTTTATATTATTTATCTTAATCATTTGTTTAC
This sequence comes from Silene latifolia, assembly GCF_048544455.1. Taxonomy (NCBI): domain Eukaryota; kingdom Viridiplantae; phylum Streptophyta; class Magnoliopsida; order Caryophyllales; family Caryophyllaceae; genus Silene; species Silene latifolia. The sequence goes on along the minus strand of NC_133527.1, from coordinate 106,035,854 downwards.
TTTATATATTGTCTATTGAACCAGAAACATCGATCAATTTTATTCATTGACATAACATTTTTGTTGACAGGTAAATTATAGATATACACTGTGACCTGACATTTCATCGTCTCGAGACAAAGGTGGAATCTAAGGGAGGTTTGAGCATCGTCATTCATTCATTGAAAGAAATAGTCCGATATAAAAAATTGGTCAAGTGAGTTACAAATCAATGTTAAATAATTATGGAGTTGATAATTGTTGGAGTTTTTAATATAAGAAATAACTTTTAATAAATTATGATTATTGAATATCGGTTATTTGTAAGAATTTAGACTCGATCAATTCATGTGGTTTTATTTTTTAAATTTTGGCATTGGTTAGTCAAATTAAATTGAATATATTATTATTTGAGATGTAATTTTGTTAATTCGATCATAACCAATAACTAAGACTTTTAATTGAGATGACTATCTCCCGATGTATCAAAATAACCGAGTGAGTTCAAAATCTTAAATACAATAATGAGTATAATTAAATGTATATTGCGTGATAAACAGATATGAAATCAACACTAATTTTATATTCATTTTTTTCATATTTTACCTCTCATAAGTTAAAAAATCAGAGGAAAAAAAGAGAGTACTTCGAATAAAATTAAGCAACATATATAAACTTATAAACAGTGTGTGACAAATGAGGGTGATTAATTTTTCTAAAGTTTAGTTATTTACTCCGTACTAAATAAGAAAATATGTAAGTTTTTTACTTTTAACTAGTTTTGGAACCCGTGAAAATCACGGGATCGTTAATAATTGATTGTGTTTAAGTGTTTAATTTGTGAATAACTTATATGGAGTAGTCCCACTCTCAATCATTTGTTTAATTTTAATTAAAAAACCACTCACAAATAATTAAAAAAAAAAGTAAATAAATAAACACGACTGGGGGACCGGTATTTTAAAACAAAAGTTTAATACACCAAATTTTTGATTCTGGATGGTACGCAACGAAAATGTGAATAGCTTGGTTGTTTTGAAGTGAGGACACAATCCGTTAAATTGAATTTTCGGTACTTCTGGTCTTATGGACAATCTTGACGCCATAGAAGTATTGGAACATGAAATTGCGCTCCATTGTCGTCCCTTGTTTTCAAAGGACGGGTAATGTTGGTTTCGACAACCTGGTATCAAATAAGACAATATGAATTGGTATTTTGATGAGATTTTATAGAAAGAAAATCAATGACTCTCAATTCTCTCGTTTGAGTTGCTAATGATTCTTCAATTACCTGTTCAATTAATGGTTCTTCAATTGTCTCTTTAATTAGCGATTCTTCAATTGTCTCTTTATTATTTAACCATTGCTTTGACCGGCTTAAAGATTATAGAATATGAATGGTTTTTTTCACCAACAAACATTGCATTTTGCCTCTTTATTGCTTGAATGAAGATACTGTTTTTATTGTCGTTTTGGTGCATTTTAAAGTACTTGGCCCTATGTTTATCTTGCAAAGAAACGGTCGTGAACTTTTATGTGAGCAACTTTAACAACTATTCCAAATAATTCCAAGGAAAGATTACATATATTTAAAATATCACATTTTGTGTTATAATAATATACTCCGTAGTATATATAAGATTAGATATAGGACAAAAAGTAAGAGAGTAAAGTAAGGATCAAAACTTTATAGGTGAACTCTAATAATTATTATTATTAGTATAAGATGAGCAAAACTAATTACACATTGGAATTAAAACAATGAATTGGAGAATAAGAATCGTTTTCTAACTAATTACTATTTATGCATATTATAACACTATGATAAGATCAAATTGACATGTGTATCGTAATTTGGCTAAACAATTTGATTTGTAACCTGTTTGACAAAGTTAAAATAAAACATAAGTGTTACAAAGGAGACTAAAGTGTATGAAAGAGTGAAGGACAATAATGCAACAACATGTCAACAACTTATTAAAGATTTTTGCTACCATTCGATATTTCTAATACACCATTGTAGAAAAATGAAAAACTGACAAAAATGAAAGAGTCATCCAAACCAAGAAAAAAATCTGTAAAGAAGATCCATAGCCATTATTTCAAATCTCGTGCATTGTTATTGATATGTGAGTATGTCATCTTCTTATAATATTAATACAAACACACACAAAAAAATAACTAATAAAATTCTAATTAATTCAAAACATAATAAAAATAAAAAGTGAAACAATTAATTTAGTTCTCATTGTATAGTTTACCTACCAATTTTTTGAATAAAGTTGAAAATTCATTCTCCTGCAATATTAATATAAACACAAAAAAGTAACTAATAAGATTCTAATTAATTCAAAACATAATAAAAATAAAAAGCGAAATAATTAATTTAGTTCTTTAGCTATATCTTACCTACCAATTTTTTGAATAAAGTTGGAAATTCATTCTCCTGCAATATTAATACAAACACAAAAAATAATAACAAATTAATACAAAACATAAGAAAAATGAAACAATTAGTTTACTTTTCTATGTATACTTTAGGTGCTATTTTTTGAATAAAATTGAAAATTAGGGTGAATATAATAGTTATATATATGAAAAATTCTATTACAAATTCTCTCAAAATTTTATGAATGAAAGAAAAATAAAAAAAAATATGGTACATAAATAGGAGTATATATAGTAATGATGAAGGGAAAGTTAAAAGGTCATTTCATTAAATAAAGGAAATAATGGTTATTAAATAAATAAGGTAAATAAATAAAAAAAATTATGAGAGGAGATCAATGGTTTACAATTTTTTTTTCTTTTTTTTTTGTGTGTTTATCCCTTATATTTTTTTAACTTTTTTTACCTTATATTTTTTAATTTTCTTAAATTGGTAATCCATATCACTTTTTTTTTTACCATGTCACATTAAAAGTTATCACATCACAATTAAACTTGCAATGTCACATTTTTTTGTTAGCCATTTAATAAGATTTTATAGATAGAAACTATTATAGGTTTTATAGCCATTATACAACCATAAAATCCAATATTTTAATTTTATTTTTAATTTATTTTGTGGTATTATTTAATTAGATAATTGATTGCCGAGAAACTCAAGAGGTGAATTAAATAGGAAAAAATGTTAATGAAAATTATTGGTGTTAACTGTTAAGTAATATAAAGAGTTTTAATCAATTTATTAACATATTATATTATAAAAATTGATTAAACAGAAAAAAAAATTAATTAATTTGGTGGGTGTTAAGTATTATGAAGAGTTTTAATCAATTTATTTCTGTGTAATTAAAAAAAATGAATTAAATAGGAAAAAATGTTAATAAAAATGGTGGGTGGTAAGTAATATGAAGAGTTTTAATTAATAAGTTTTAATTAATTTATTAACATATTTTATTATAAAATTTCAATTTTAATTATAAATTATAAATTTTATTAACATGTTTTATCACAAAAAATTCAATTAAAATGTCAATATTAACTATAAATTATGAAATTTTGATGTAATTTCTAAGGTTACATAAATTTCGGAAAACAATATATTTAATATACAAAAATCATTTAAGAATATAGATAATATCTTTTAATATTATAGATAAGTGAACTAAATTAATTTTTAGATAAATGAATTAAATTAATGTCATGTAATAATAAATTAATGTCAGTTAACAAAATGAGCGGAAAAAGGGGGATTGTCATTGCCGGTAGGAACAGTGATGATAAGAGACGGGGTAATTGGGTATGAATGTGTATGTGGCATTTGGGTTATGGGGCTGAGGTGGGCTCAAATGTCTGCGTGGCTTTTTTTATCCTATGTGGCATTGTCTACGTGGACTTAATTGAACATTTTAGGGTAGCCTTTTAATAGTATTTATAGATGATACTTTTCATACCACCCATGTTATTATTCCAATTAGAAAATTAGCATATTAATTTGGTCAAATTCATTCAAAATGATTTGGATTATGATTATTCCAATTATGATTATCCTCATTAATGTCAAAAAGGGATTCCTTTCCCATTAATATTCCAATGAATAGATTGGACGGGAGTACTCCATATTACTCCCTCCGTCAAAATCATTTGTTTATCTTTGATATTCTTTGTGAGAGGTCTTTTATTTAAATGTACAAAAATAAATGAATTGGACGAAGAGAATATCTTTCAAGAAATGTAACTAACACAAATTGATTGAACAATTTATTGGAGACGAGTTAGATAGAGATTAATATTGGATTTGTATAAATTGATATGTTAAATAAATCATCCTTTGATTCATCTTTTTTTGTGCTCTAATCTACTCTTCACAATACTTCTTTTAACTTGCAGTTACTCTAATTAAGGTTGATTTAAAATTATATATCTACCATATAATTTTACACAAGTGACAATACAACACTAACCAATGACGTAGAAATTCACAACGGTTATGGTTGTATTTACCACCACTTTGATACTTCACATTATAAATGCATAGTTGGTATTTCTTAAGATGGGGTTAAATAACACCGTACTTGGACGGATCAGACAAGTTTATTATTAATCCCTAGATATTATGCTTTTGTCCTATGTGTTTTATTTGATCCGTTTTAAGTTTAAGACGAGGTATTAGAATTTAGAACGTAAACATTGATATGCCAACGGGGTAAGAAAACCATTTTATCCATCTTTACTTAAATGCGTATGAGAACGTAAACATTGATACGTCAACGGGGTAGGAAAATAACATGTGTCGCATTGCAATAGTTCCAGTTTGTGTAATAACAATTCGGTAAATAAAATATGAAGTTTCATACTCCCTTGAGTCTTTTCGTCCCGATCATTCATTCGTTTGCCTTTGGTTTGGACACTGGTAAGAAAAAAGGAGGGAGTCAATTATTAAATAACAAGTTAATCAAATTGAGTGTGGAGTATCAAATTGCTTATCAAAGGCATTCCTAAAATATAAAGGCACACAATTGATTGAGACAACCCAAAATGGAATAAGCAAACAAATGAGTGGGACAAAGAGAGTTTCATATAAGGAGTTACTTATTTATTGGTTTACACAATTCGGGTTCAGATCAAGCTTTGGTCCTGAATTTGGGTGCCAGGTAGGGTTATTTGGATTCGCTTAATTTGGACAAGTCTAAGTTACCTCAGCCGCCTACTTCGACTATTTGCCAATAACTTATCAAAAGTCGAGAAAAAAATCATAGTATTTCGAATAAAAAAAGTCATAATATCAAAAGTGTATGGGTAGTAGACAAAATGAAATTTTCTAAAATTTAATAATTTACTAAAGCCAAAAAATATGTAAGTTGTTACATTTAATAATACTTTTCATTTTCACCCGTGCAGTGCACGGGTTCAAAAACTAGTTTTTCTGTTAAAAGAGACCGTTTTGGTTACACTCCATCCATCCTATTTTTAATGTCCCTTTCCCTCCAATAATTTATCTCATAATTATTGTCCCATTTATATATTTAAGAGGGAAAAGTAGTAAATCCTCAATATTGCCTCTAAATAATTAAGCTATTGTCAATGATATGTCCTCATTCCCTTTAATTTCAAGGGTAGAGTGGTATACTGGTATTTCATTATCATTTCATAAATCATCCCAAAATATAAAGGGAAACAATAAAAGTGGGATGAAGAGAGTAACATCTATAAATACTATTAAAAGGCTAACCTAAAATGTTCAATTAAGTCCACGTAGACAATGCCATGTAGGATAAAAAAAACCACGCGGACATTTGAAGCCCACCTCAGCCCCATAACCCAAATGCCACATACACATTCATACCCAATTACCCCGTCTCTTATCATCATTGTTCCTACCGACAACGACAATCCCCCTTTTTCCGCTCATTTTGTTAACCGGCATTAATTTATTATTACATGGCATTAATTTAATTCATTTATCTATAAATTAATTTATTTCACTTATCTATAATATTAAAAGATATTATCTATATTCTTAAATGATTTTTGTATATTAAATATATTGTTTTCCCAAATTTATGTAACCTTAGAAATTACATCAAATTTTCATAATTTATAGTTAATATTGACATTTTAATTGAAATTTTTGTGATAAAACATGTTAATAAAATTTATAATTTATAATTAAAATTGAAATTTTTATCATAAAATATGTTAATAAATTAATTAAAACTTATTAATTAAAACTCTTCATATTACTTACCACCCAACATTTTTATTAACATTTTTTCCTATTTAATTCATTTTGTTTAATTAAACACGGAAATAAATTGATTAAAACTCTTCATAATACTTAACACCCACCAAATTAATTAATTTTTTTTCTATTTAATCAATTTTTATAATATAATATGTTAATAAATTGACTAAAACTCTTTATATTACTTAACAGTTAACACCAATAATTTTCATTAATATTTTTTCCTATTTAATTCACCTCTTGAGTTTCTCGGCAATCAATTATCTAATTAAATAATACCACAAAATAAATTAAAAATAAAATTAATATATTGGATTTTATGGTTGTATAATGGCTATAAAACCTATAATAGTTTCTATCTATAAAATCTTATTAAAAGGCTAACAAAAAAATGTGACATTGCAAGTTTAATTGTGATGTGACAACTTTTAATGTGACATGGTAAAAAAAAGTGATATGGATTACCAATTTAAGAAAATTAAAAAATATAAGGTAAAAAAAGTTAAAAAAAATATAAGGGATAAACACACACAAAAAAAAAATTGTAAACCGTTGATCTCCTCTCATAATTTTTATTTATTTATTTACCTTATTTATTTAATAATCATTATTTCCTTTATTTAATGAAATGACCTTTTAACTTTCCTTTCATCATTACTATATATACTCCTATTTATGTACCATATTTTTTTATTTTTCTTTCATTCATAAAATTTTGAGAGAATTTGTAATAGAATTTTTCATATATATAACTATTATATTCACCCTAATTTTCAATTTTATTCAAAAAATAGCACCTAAAGTATACATAGAAAAGTAAACTAATTGTTTCATTTTTCATTTTTCTTATGTTTTGTATTAATTTGTTATTATTTTTTGTGTTTGTATTAATATTGCAGGAGAATGAATTTCCAACTTTATTCAAAAAATTGGTAGGTAAGGTATAGCTAAAGAACTAAATTAATTATTTCGCTTTTTATTTTTATTATGTTTTGAATTAATTAGAATCTTATTAGTTACTTTTTTGTGTTTATATTAATATTGCAGGAGAATGAATTTTCAACTTTATTCAAAAAATTGGTAGGTAAACTATACAATGAGAACTAAATTAATTGTTGCACTTTTTATTTTTATTATGTTTTGAATTAATTAGAATTTTATTAGTTATTTTTTTATGTGTGTTTGTATTAATATTATAAGAGGATGACATACTCACATATCAATAACAATGCACGAGATTCGAAATAATGGCTATGGATCTTCTTTACAGATTTTTTTTCTTGGTTTGGATGACTCTTTCATTTTTGTCAGTTTTTCATTTTTCTACAATGGTGTATTAGAAATATCGAATGGTAGCAAAAATCTTTAATAAGTTGTTGACATGTTGTTGCATTATTGTCCTTCACTCTTTCATACACTTTAGTCTCCTTTGTAACACTTATGTTTTATTTTTACTTTGTCAAACAGGTTACAAATCAAATTGTTTAGCCAAATTACGATACACATGTCAATTTGATCTTATCATAGTGTTATAATATGCATAAATAGTAATTAGTTAGAAAACGATTCTTATTCTCCAATTCATTGTTTCAATTCCAATGTGTAATTAGTTTTGCTCATCTTATACTAATAATAATAATTATTAGAGTTCACCTATAAAGTTTTGATCCTTACTTTACTCTCTTACTTTTTGTCCCATATCTAATCTTATATATATACTACGGAGTATATCATTATAACACAAAATGTGATATTTTAAATATATGTAATCTTTCCTTGGAATTATTTGGAATAGTTGTTAAAGTTGCTCACATAAAAGTTCACGACCGTTTCTTTGCAAGATAAACATAGGGCCAAGTACTTTAAAATGCACCAAAACGACAATAAAAACAGTATCTTCATTCAAACAATAAAGAGGCAAAATGCAATGTTTGTTGGTGAAAAAAACCATTCATATTCTATAATCTTTAAGCCGGTCAAATCAATGCTTAAATAATAAAGAGACAACTGAAGAATCGCTAATTAAAGAGACAATTGAAGAACCATTAATTGAACAGGCAATTGAAGAATCATTAGCAACTAAAACGAGAAAATTGAGAGTCATTGATTTTCTTTCTATAAAATCTCATCAAAATACCAATTCATATTGTCTTATTTGATACCAGGTTGTCGAAACCATTACCCGTCCTTTGAAAACAAGGGACGACAATGGAGCGCAATTTCATGTTCCAATACTTCTATGGCGTCAAGATTGTCCATAAGACCAGAAGTACCCGAAAATTCAATTTGACGGATTGTGTCCTCACTTCAAAACAACCAAGCTATTCACATTTTGGTTTGCGTACCATCCAAAATCAAAAATTTGGTGTATTAAACTTTTGTTTTAAAATACCGTTTCCCCAGTCGTGTTTATTTATTTACTTTTTTTTTAATTATTTGTGAGTGGTTTTTTAATTAAAATTAAACAAATGATTGAGAGGGGGACTACTCCATATAAGTTATTCACAAATTAAACACTTAAACACAATCAATTATTAACGATCCCGTGATTTTCACGGGCTCCAAAACTAGTTTTATCATTAAATGGTTACTTTCTATTAAACAATGTTAATGTTAATATTTTCTGATGTTAAGATAAGACCGTCTTAAGAAACATCTACTCTATATTTGGCGACATTTAAGTGATTTTTCTAATTCATGTTTATGTTTTCGATAGTTTACGTTTTTGTTTTGGGTATGTTTTACTCTCTACTTTAACTTTTAATAATATTAAATGCAATTTCTCTCTCATTGTACTATGATCTTTGTGTATAAAGAATGTGTAAAAATTTCGTTGAGATAGAGGAAGTAATTGAAATTTTTTTTCTACTATCTCAAAATGTTGTACTCCCTCTATTCATAATAACTCTCCCCATCGAAAAGGGCACAAGAATTAAGGAGAGGCTTATTTTATTGAAAAGTATTGTAAAGTAATGTAGTAGGAGTAGTAGAGTGGAGTGAGGTTGTTATGAATTAGATTGTTAATTGCAAAATTAACAAGGTAATTACTCCCTCCCTTTTTAGAGGGATTTTCGTTTCCCACCCATCTAACAAACACATACTGCTGCCAATTTCTTACAATAACAGTTTCGATAAATGGACGATTTTGCGTAAAAATAAAATTACACGAATTTATAATTATTACAAATTCTACTTCCGTAATAAAATTACACAATAAAATTACACATCCCCTTAGAACAAAGCTGAAAGATGGACTTCAGATTAATTTCGTACAAAACTGAAAGATGGACTACAGATTAACCATTGATTTCCTTCATCTTAACTTGATTGACCCATTAGAATTGTCCCATAAGCCAACTTAACCCAAAAAGTCAATGAAATGTTACATATCCTTATCAATCCATCTGAAATTTAGCACCAATATTCAAATTTGGAGCCAAAAATGAAACAGATTTAATTTTTGTCGCCTAAACCAAAAATTTTAAAGAGTGCAAAGTTCTTATGCTATAAATAGAAGGGATCTTTATCGGGGTTCATTTAGTGGCAAATGTTCAAAAAATACCTTTCTCATAAACACTTTCAAAAAAAAAAAAAAACAGTTACATTCAATGAAAAATCTCACAAACTTAGAAAAATCAAAAATTCTTAAGATTCTTTTACAAAACAACAAGAAATGGAAAGCCTAATTATGGTGTGTTGTTAAAAGTAGCAAGAAAGTTCTCAGTTTGCAGAAAAACAATTACTGAATTGTGGAATCTATCAAAGTCACAGAGGTTGGCATCTATACCAGTAGATGTCAGAAGCAAAAAGACGGGTTGCAAGAAAGTGGGGAGGGTGCAGTTAGATGAGGAGAAGCTCAAGTCTATTGAACTGCTCAAAAGGACCACACAACACTAAGTTGCCAAAAAATTAGGGGTAAGGCAGTCAACAGTTTCAAGATGGGTGATGTCAAAGCAAATCAGGAGTCATACAAATGCACTCAAACCATGTTTGACTGAAAAAAACAAACTTGCTAGATTAATTTTCAGTCTACAACATTTACAATATCATGAATTAACTAAATAAGTTGTTTTCAAAGATCAAAGCAATATCATTCAGTTGGATGAGAAATGGTTTTCTAAAACTAAACTTTTCACAAGGTTTTACTTGGGTAAAGGTGAAACTGAACCTCATAGATGTGTGCAGTCTAAGAGTTTCATAGAGAAGGTTATGTTCATGTGTGCAGTAGCAAGACCAAAGTATGGGTCAAATGGGGAAGTTATTTTTGATGGAAAGATAGGAATTTGGCCATTTGTCTGCCAAGTTCCAGCACAAAGAAACTCAAAAAATAGAGTTGTAGGAACAATAGAAACAAAATGCTTAGAGTCTATAAACAAGCACGTAACTAGAGAGATGATTATAAATTAGGTAAAATGGCCTTCTAATGAGAGTAAACACATAATAATTCAACAAGACAATGCTCGTCCACATTTTAGCAATGATGATCCTGAATTAAAAAAAAAAAACAGCAATAATAGATGGATGGCAAATTGAATTGGCTTATCAAACACCCAATTCACCAGACTTGAATGTCTTGGATTTGAGTTTTTTTAGGTCAATCTAATATCTCGAAAAAAAAAAGCAATCAGGTTGGATGAAGTTATTTATAACACAGTCTCTGCATATGAAGAATAAGATCCTCTAAAACTGAAGTATGTATGGATAACATTGCAAGCATGTATGCTTGAAATAATGAAAAGAAAGGGTGGCATAGATTATCCTGTGCCACATATGCACAAGTCCAAACTAGCAAATGCTGATTTACTGCCTAAGTATCAAACTGCTAACATTGAAATTGTCAAAGAATGCATACAAGATGTACAGAATGTCGGTGATGCAGGCAGTATAAGTGAATTGCTTAATGAACTTATCAACTTAACAGAGAATGTAGAGGATATTGCAAGTACAAGTGGAACCAGTTATGACCCAACAGAGGACAATGTCCCTGTTGGTAACATTGTAATACCTCATATTTATAAGCTGTTGGGTACTCTATCGAGTAGGACTTACTCTGTCGAGTAAGCTAGTTTTGCATTCTGGAGTACGTTATGCCTGATGCGTACTCGATCGAATAAGGGTAACTCGATCGAGTAGCGTGTACTCGATTGAGTACGCTAGTTACTCGATCGAGTATGACGGGTTTTACGAGTTTTCGGCCGGGTTTTTGATAGTAACGCGTGAAGAGTATATAAAGAGTTTTCGTCACTTTATTTTTAGTTTTACCTTAATTCTAAACTTTTTACAAAAGAAAACAAAACAACGGCGTTCTTCTCTTCACTCATTGCTATCAAATCAAGGGCTAGGTTTGTCGGATTTCAGAGTTCTTCATACCTTTTTTTATCGTCGTATTGTGGGTAAGATCTTTATACTGTTTTTATGTCATTTGGTTAATGTTGTTTTTTTTGGGTAAAGGTAAGCTTATAATTATAATCAAAGGTTTCCCATACAATTACATATTCTCATGTCATACATAATCAGAAAATTTAATGCTGTCTAATATAATCAATCCAAGTTAATGCAATAGCATTTCTACTTTTGATCTGTAGTTGCCCTACTCTCATTTTCATCTCGTTTTTGACCCTCTGCAGTATGCAATCAGGCCTAATGACAAATCCATCCACCCTGCTAACATTGCGTGCATTCCAAATATTGTACATTAAGCTGGCTAAAATCACTGCTATGATCTTCTTCCTGCAAGCACTATGATCTCTTAAACGTACCCACCACTGAATCACCTCTGAATGTGGCAGCTCCAACAAACACCAATTAGAGACCAATCCTCTACATCTTTGACTGAACTCACAGGAAAAGAAGAGATGTTCATGAGTCTCTTCCTGTAAGCCACAAAGAAAGCAACTGTTACTCTGAATGATGTGCATCCTAACCAATCTATCCTGAGTTGTTAATCTTTGTTGAGCAATCAACCAACACAAAAAAGACAGTTTAGGTATGATCCACTGGTTTAGCATCCAGGGATACCAGGTCACCTTGCCCACATCTGGTTTCAGCCACTGGTACCCTGTCTGAATATTATAATGCTCTACATCTGCTCTGAAAATATGATCTTTAAGTAAGTGTTTAACCTGGCAGATTTTTCGCCAAGCCCAGCTACTTCCAACTCCTGGCTCATACTCATTCCAATTAGCATTCTTGATGTAGATGGCATGCACCCATTTGACCCAAAGATGGCCAGTCTTTTTGGCCAACCACTAAGCATATTTTCCTATGGCAGTAAGGTTCCAAGCATGGAAATCTCTTATCCCTAGGCCCCCCTATTTCTTGCTCTACAAACTGTCTCCCAAGAAACCAGCATTGGACTTTCCTTGGTGTCATTGCCATACCACATGAAAGATCTACAAATAGCCTCCAGTTTTCCAATGATAGTTTTGGGAAGGATAAAAATTCTAGACCAATAACTGTGCAAGGAACTGAGAACTGCTTTTATCAAAACAAGACGTCTAGCATAAGAAAGCTTCCTAGAACCCATAACCCTGATCCTATCAACAATCTTATCCACCAGAATGTTACAGTCCATTACTGATAATCGTTTTTGTGAGAGATTCACCCCCAAATATTTAAATGGGTCAGTTCTTCTTTTCATACCAGTGGCTCTCTCAATTTTAGTCACCAAATGAGCATCAATACCATTATAATAGAAGCTTGACTTACTACAGTTCATGGATAGACTAGATGATTTAGAGAACAGCTTAAAAGCTTGTAACATCAATATAGGCCGTATTATCATCTCCATGTTGCATCCAATCTCCCTTTGCTTTCTGTCTCAAAAATTGATCTCTGGCCTTCAGTAACTCCTCTAAATTCCTTGCACAGTCTCTCTCAGAGTGACAAAGATCTTCATTCAGTGGGTCATCCACCAGCAATTGTTGAAAATAATTTAGGGACAGTTCAGCTACATGGGTGAGGTTTTCTATGTCTGCAAAATGATCTCTATTCAACGTTTTTAACCCAACTTTTAACCCTTTCAATTTCTGCACCACTCTAAACATAGAAGTGCCCTGAACTGGCTGTTGCCATCCAGACCTAACAATATCATTGTAGGTAGGGGCTAAAGACCACATATTGTAATACTTAAACGAACTACCTTTCTTTTGTCTTTCTTCTTCAAGGTAAATGAGGCCTGGGCAGTGGTCAAACATGCCCTCAGGTAAAAAGTGAACGTAGCTTTCAGAAAAGATGTCCATCCAGTCATCATTGATGAACACCCTATCCAATCTACTATAAACCTTTGATTGATGCTCATGCTTGTTATTCCAGGTGAAAAAAGCCCCCTTAGCACTAAGATCAGACAGCTGACAGTCCTGAATAGTCTGCAGCATAGGTCTAATCTCAGCATGAGAAATAGGAGCCCCACCAATCCTTTCATTAGCTTCCATCACAGAGTTAAAGTCCCCAGCAACAATCCAGGGTCCATTAGTTATACTGTGATAAGCTCTTAAGCTGTCCCATAAAGGAAGCCTGTCAGCAGCTTTGGTTAATGTTGTTTAAAACCCTAATTGGGTGATTTGGGGGTTATTGGGATTGTTGATGTTATAGATTGTAATTATGTGATTAATTAATTATAGGAGGTGATTTTGTAGGAGAAGGTTTTTGATCCGCCGCATTTGGTTGATTGTTGGTGATTTCGCTTCAGGTAGGGTTTCCCTACTCAGTTGAATGTGTAAATATTATAAGATGCTTTGTTTATTGATTGGCATGTTGATTGTATCGTTAATTGGTATTGACATTGTTTACATTGGTATTGTGGTTGGTTGTGTTTGTCTGTGGTTCGCGAGGTGCGCTCTCGGCTGAGTGGAGTCACTTGCGGGAGTGGCTTCACACCCTTGATTCGCCCCTTGGGGTTCCCGTCAAAAGGAGGATGTGCACATTAAGAAACATGGGTTATTCGCTTGATGAAGATGAGTGAGGCTTAGGTGGGAAAGGCTGCGGTCCCCCACTGGCGGCGTGGATTACTGGTTGCGACTGGTAATCTGGCAGGGCTAGACCTTCAGGCTAGTCAGATGATTGGTGATGTGAAGGTGTTCGAGAATTATGATTGTGTAACTGTTTGTTGTAATGTCTTATATTGTTTATGCAGTAACTAACCCTGTTTAAATGTTTTGAAAACTGTGGTGATCCATTCGGGGGTGGTGAGCAGTTGTTTAGCAGGTATGCTTATGGATAGCTCGCAGCTCTCGGCTGGGATGGAGTCTTCACGTAGTGTGATAGCTAGTCTTCCGCTGATGGTTATTATAGTTTTGATATTTAGTTATAACAGTTGTACGTTTGGTTTTGGTTTATAAGTTGTACACACTTTAAACAGTTGAACTTTAAATTATGTTTCTTTATGGTCACTTTTGATATACTGTACCTCGAGCAACCGTGATGGTAGCACTTCTATTTGCTAAGGTAGGCCTTGGTAAGGCACTTTGGTAGATGAGGGTGTTACAAAGTGGTATCATAGCGACGATTTTGGAACCTGTAACCAATGAACTTATTGAACCTAGAGAGTCTAATTAAAATGAACCCGAAAATGAGTTGTTAGGAGCTAATGCAAAGGCTTAGGAGACGTCCTAAAGTCGCGAACTTACCCTTACAACTTTGAACCGGTCATATGGGGTGTCATGAGATCGCTAATTGTTTATTGTTGTTTCATATGCACATGTTGGATGAAGATATGGTTGACTTGAATGGAAAGTGTTGGATTGTATGTTGGATATGTTGAAGGATATACATGACCATGATGAATGTTAATGTTTGGCTTTGTAGTAGTAACACGCGATAGGAGTTGTGATATTTTTATATATATGATTAAGGTGGAATAGAGTGGTATGAGGCATGCTTTGGTGTTTCTTTTATGGCTTTTTATTAGTTAATAACTTGTGGAATAAGAGATGTTAGTTAGTAACATGTGAAACCGAATAATTATGTTGTCCGATTATAGAGGTGCTATTTTTAAACTGTTATAACTTGAGATTGATATATGATATTGATGTGATTCCAATTGGAGGTGATAGCTTGTTCTCTTACGATTCCAACGATAGGTCACACGCCCAAAATGACCAAGAAACGAGTGAGATATGACCGTTTTACAAAAATTGGATAGTGGTGAGAACTGCGTAGGGTACTCGATCGAGTAGCCCTTACTCGATCGAGTACAACTCTTGGTACTCGATCGAGTACAAGTCACTCGATCGAGTAACCCTGATAATTTATTATGCGTGCTTCTGATCTTCACCTACTCGTTCGAGTAGGCTGTACTTGATCTAGTAACCCTGTCTTGGGTCATATGCTTATCTTTTTACCTCGTCGCATATCATATTTATTTCAAAGATGTTTTTTTGCTTCTTTATGCATTGTTTTACATATGTGTTGGTCCTGATTCATAAGTTACCAGATCTTATGATGTAAGGAGTATCACTTTATGATGGGTATGGGTTTGGTGGGAAAGACATGGATTATATGTGGTTGTGATGGATAGTGGAAAAAGGAAAGGGAAGATTGATGAGCTTATCGAGGCAAGAAGCATGTTTTGTGAGTTGAGTTGTGACACCCCCACATACCAAGGCGCCTTACCAGGACCACCCTAGCATGAGAGACCGTCACCATCTCGGTTTCCTGAGGCTAGTATATCAAAGTTACCATTCCAAAACAACAATTATAAAAGTATAAAGCATTAATGTTTACATGTTCCAAAATCCAAAACCAAAATACTGTTTGCTAGAACAGAACAACTGAAACTATGAAAGTAAGTCTCATGACAGCGGAAGCTAGACTCGAGTGATGACTCCCCATCTCGTCCCCAAAGCTAATAATCATCATCACTTATCACAATCTGCTCACCATCCCCGAATGGATCACCATAAATTTTACAAAACAACAACGGGGTCAGTTTACTGCATAATCAAAATAAGACAAGTACGATAAGATAAACAGCTGATCATCATCCACCTCCAACTCCCAATCACATCATGTAACTGACTACACACTAAAGTATGCAGCCCTGCCAGTGGAAGAGCGCAGCCATACCCACCAAATCCCCACTCATCAACGAGCAATAACCCTGTTCATTAATGTGCACATCCCCTCCTGTGGCGGGTTCCACAGAGGGCGAAACTAAGGCGTGAAGCCACTCCCGCAAGCGACTCCACTCAGCCTAGGACGCGCCTCGCGAACATCACCAACAACCATCATAACACCAACACCAAACTCCAATCCATCAACAGCATATAATCACAATATCAATCGTATAAACAATTACCACATATTCTCAAATCAATTAAATAGTAAACCGAGTAGGAAACCCTCCCTTAGCACAAACTTCAATGAGAAAATCAAGTAAGCTAAAATGGCTCATCTACGAACTCTCCACCTAACAACAATCACATAATACCAATTACAACATGCCAAAATCCCCCTTTTCTCCAAATTATAACTAGGGCAAAAACCCTAAAAGACAAATCAATAGAACTTATGAAACCAGAGGCTTACTGACACAATCAACGCAAGGAAAGATGAACTAGACTTACGAATGATCCACGCACTTGAGAGAGAGATTTGGAGAGGATTAGTATTACGTTGTATGCTTAGGTTTTATTAAAATGATTAAGAATTGTAAATCCCATTTTATATCACTCTAATCCTTTCTAAATCAAACCGCGGAAATAAACCTCGTTAGACCGGATACTCGGTCGATTATAGAGTATACTCGGCCGAGTATCCTCTACTCGGTCGAGTATTCCCATACTTGGCCGAGTATTCCGGGACAGTAGTCTGTCCAGAAACACACGACACACTTACTCAGCCGAGTAAGCCTTATTCGGCCGAGTAACCAACTTAGAAAACCGTAGTATTACAGTCTTTCCTCCTTAAAAAGAACTTCATCCCCGAAGTTCACACTATACACACAAAATAAGACCAACAACTACAACATAACTCCTTAACAACTACTGCCAGAACCAAACCACTCCCACTACATAAAACAAAACACCCAACACAAACTGACAAGATGACACAACATAGCTAAACCAACTCAAACTAACTCAAAAACAAGCACGCGACCATCTCCTACCCCCCCTAAAAGACAACTGGTACGTCCCCGTAACCAAACATACCTGATCAAAAAGGTAGGGAAAATGCTCTCTCATCGCCTCCTCTGGTTCCCATGTGGCCTCTTCCACATTATGATTAGACCACATCACCTTAAGTAAGATGGTCTCACCGTTCCTTGTCTTGCATACTTTGCGGTCTAAGATCTCCTTAGGAACTTCCACATAAGATAAAGACTCATCAAGCTCTATGTTCTCAACCTCAAGCACATGTGATGGATCATTCACGTACTTCCGGAGCTGCAAAACATGAAACACGTTGTGGACTCGGTCCAATGCTGGTGGTAAAGCTAGCCGATAGGCTACTTCACCGACACGATCCAAAATCTCATACGGGCCGATAAACTTTTGGCTCAACTTACCTTTCTTGCCAAACCCCATCACTCCTCGCATAAGTGACACTTTGAAAAGGACTTTGTCACCTACTGTAAACTCGATGTTTCTACGGTGCAAATATGCATAACTCTTTTGGCAATCCTGAGCTGCTTTCATCTTTTTACGAATCAGATGAACTTGCTCAATCATATCTTGCACCATCTGTGGTCCTAAAACCACTGCCTTAGCACTGTCGTCCCAACAAACTGGACTCCTACACTTCCTGCCATACAAAGCCTCAAAAGGTGCCATACCAATACTGGTGTGATAGCTGTTGTTGAAAGAAAACTCAATCAAGTCCAGCCTATCTTCCCAACTCCCAACCAACTCCATGGCACAAGCCCTCAGCATGTCCTCCAAAGTCTTGATAGTCCTCTCAGTCTGACCATCTGTGGCAGGATGAAAAGCTGTACTCATCTTTAAGGTTGTTCCCATCAAATCCTGCAACTCTTGCCAAAACCGTGATATGAATCTCGCATCTCGATCCGACACTATATCCTTAGGCACACCATGTAACCGAACTACATGCTTTCTATAACCCAAAGCTAGCTTTATCTTGGTCCAAGTATTCTTCATCGGGATGAAGTGAGCTGACTTTGTTAAATGATTGACGATCACCCAAATCATATTTTTACATTGTTGTGTCCTTGGTAACCGCACTATGAAGTCTATAGAGATCGACTCCCACTTCCACTCGGGTACCTCAAATGACTGAATCTTGCCCTACGGTCTTCGTTGCTCACCCTTTACTCTCTGGCATGTCAGACACTTAGCCACGAACTCGGCCACATCCCTCTTCATGTTAGGCCACCAAAACGTTTTCTTGAGGTCCTTATAAAGCTTGTCACCTCCTGGGTGAACTGAATAAGGAGTGGAGTGAGCCTCTGTCATGATTACTCTCCTCAAATCTACGTCATCAGGAACACACCATCTCCCATCAAAGCGAACACTCCCATTTGTGTGGATAGAAAACCTGAAAATCATGCCATTCTCCACCCTTGACTTCTATTCTTGGATCTTAGGATCGGGCTCTTGTTTCCTCTTTATATCATCATATAAATTTGGCTTGATCGTCAAATCCCCGACTGTAACCCCCTTCTGAATCATATGGATCCCCATCTTGGACATCTCATCCCTCAGCTTCAGCAAAGACATAGCTGTACACAATGAATGAACACTCTTCCTACTCAAAGCATCTGCAACAACATTAGCCTTACCCTAATGATAGATGATATCCATGTCATAGTCCCCAATCAGCTCCATCCATCGCCTCTATCGCATGTTAAGCTCCTTCTGAGTGTAGATATATTTCAGACTCTTATGATCTGAAAACACCTTAAAGGTTGCCCCATAAAGATAGTGCCTACAAATCTTAAGAGCAAAAACAACTGCACCCAGTTCCAAGTCATGAGTAGGATAGTTCTCCTCATACGGATTTAGCTGCCTTGACGCATAAGCTATAACCTTCCCATTCTGCATCAAAACACATCCTAAACCATTCTTTGAAGCATCGGTGTATACTTCAAAGTTCTCACTTCCCTCAGGTAAAGCTAGGATAGGAGTTGTGGTCAAACGCTACTTTAAGGTCTGGAACGCCGTCTCACAACTCTCATCCCACCGAAATATGGTCTCTTTTATCATCAAAGCTGTCATAGGCTGTGCGATCGTAGAAAAGTCTTTCATGAACCTCCAGTAGTAACTAGCTAAACCCAAGAAACTCCGAATCTCAGCAACATTCTTTGGTCATTCCCACTTGGTAACTGCCTCTATCTTGCTAGGATCCACTGACACACCCTCTTTAGATACCACGTGACCCAGAAAAGCCACTTTCTGTAGCCAAAACTCACACTTGGATAACTTGGCATATAACTGATTATCTCGTAAGGTCTACAAAACAAACCTGAGATGGTCCTCATGCTCCTTCTTAGTCTTACAGTAGACTAAGATATCATCAATGAAGAAGAACACAAACTTGTCCAAAAACGGACTGAAGATCCGGTTCATAAGATCCATGAAAACTGCTGGTGCATTCGTCAGACCAAAAGGCATAAATACATACTCATAGTGACCATAACGCGACCGGAAAGCTGTCTTAGGAATATCCTCATCTGCTATCCTCAACTGATGATAACCCGACCTCAAATCGATCTTAGAAAACACTTTTGCGCCACTCAGCTGATAAAAAAGGTCATCAATCCTTGGCAAAGGATACTCGTTCTTTACTGTGACATGATTCAGCTCCCTATAGTCGATGCATAGCCTCATGCTCCCATCTTTCTTTTTCACAAACAACACTGGTGCTCCCCATGGTGACACACTAAGCCGGATATACCCCTTGTCTAACAGATCATGTAGCTGTTTCTTCAACTCTTCCAGTTCTTTGGGTGCCATACGGTACGGTGGTTTAGATATAGGACATGTTTCTGGTTTGAGCTCCACATTGAAGTCAATATCTCTCTTAGGTGGTAACCCCGGTATCTCATCTGGAAAAACATCACTAAACTCTCCAACCACGTGTATATCATATGCTGTCAGCTGCTCCGCACGCCTATTGATACGTGCTTTTTATATAGTCTTTTTAGCCTATTTCAGCACGTATTTCTATGCATTTTTATACTGTTTTTATAGTATTTTGCCCCGAATTGGCTACTTTGGTTCGTTTTGTCCATTTTGTAGAAATGAACGCGAAAGTAGTGGAATCGTACCCTTTTTCGTCCTTTTTGCATGCATTTAGAGGAGACGAGATTTTTCCAGAGTGAGATACTACGTTTGGAAGCGTCATGGCACGGATTACGAGGCATTTAGGCGCGGATTTGAGCTGAAATGAAGATAAAGAACTTGATCGAGCAGTTTTACCACTCGATCGAGTGGTTTTTACGTCCCAGGATGGTCGATCGAGTGGTTTTCCACTCGATCCTTAGCTTGCAGAAAGACAGGTTACTCGATCGAGTAACTTTCTACTCGATCGAGTAGTTGATGATGAGGTTTTGCTCGATCGAGTGGTTTTAGTCCACTCGATCGAGTGGTTTCGCTGATTATGGACTTTAAAACAGCCCGTGTTATGTTTATTTCGCTAAACTTAATTACTTTACTATTTAAGCACGCTTTACTAGGTCATTAGGATCTATCTTTCCATTATCTAAACTTTCTACTGTAACTTTACTGCGTTGCTTATTTCCCTTCACTGTAACTTTGTTCTTGGGATGATTTCACTCGGATTTTGTGTTCTTTACGCCGGATTCGCTTGGATTGTAATTCCTTTCTCTTTTCTTATTAATAATTAATCATTGTTTGCTTTAAATTCTTGTTTACTTCATTTAATTCCTTTGCCCTAATTTCTCTTTTATGCAATTTTATTGTTATTTCATAATGTTTACTGCTGGGAATTTATCTGCTGTTAGTTTAATTAGCGACATGAGTAGCTAAACCCCTTTCATGGTGGGATTAGGGGATCTGCCGTAGGAAAGTGACGATGTAGTAGATGAAACAGATGAATTGATTACAAGGCTCTATCACCATAGCAATTTAATTGTATTTATTCGACTTAGTTGAGTGCACACTTCTGAGTTAACCTTTAATCTGGCTAAAATTAATCCCATATCAAAAGATTGGACTAAATAGGCCTGCTATGAACAGTAGACTACCCTGACGAGAATGAAAGTTAAGTTAGTGGTATTTTAGGGTAGAAAGTGGACCGAAAGGACCTTTCAACATCCGTCTTACATTAATTCGTCTGAGTCATTTACAGCTGAGTCACTGGACTGCCGTAGTGAACTGAAATCCTGACATGTCCCTCTCTATCTGATAGTTTTATCCCTATTTCTCTGCTTTTATTGCTCTTGCCTTTATTTCTCTTTCCTTCAAATCTCGTAGTTTAGATAACAATTCAAACAACCCCCCCCATTTGTGACCAAATAGACGGACTTCTGCAAATATCTTGCCTCCCTGTGGAGATCGACCTGACTTCCCTAGGTATATAGTTAGTTTAGTTAGTTTATTTTTGACAGGTACACGACAGACTTGTCAAATTTTGGCGCCGTTGCCGGGAAGGCAATTGCCCTATTTGTTTTTGTTCCGTTTATTTTATCCGTCTCAGGGAATTTCTATTCCTTGAGGCCGTTCTTATTATTTTCTTTCAGTGTTGTTTATGCCGGGTCGACGGGTTTGAATTAGTTTGGTGATTTGAGCCGAGAGAGACTATTTAGGCATAAACTCCGTCTGCAAAGGAAATCACGAAAGGAAGACTTGAGTACTTTCGAGCCAGAGCTAGATCACTCTCTTTTCGAAGACAGTCCGATTTCTACAGTAAGGATGACTAAACTTTCTAGTCATTCAGTGCCTAAAGCCTCCTCTATTCCAAAGGGTTTCAATCTCCAGACTGAGGATGGGAATACATTCGACATCCGTCCTTCTTATATCAATCTGGTGGAGAGAAATATTTATAGAGGTGTGGCAGGTGAAGATCCGAGGAAGCATATGGAGACCTTTACCGATTACTGTTCTACTATCCCCGCCACTAAGGGGGTAACTCAAGACAAGATTAAGGAAGTTCTATTTCCTTTCTCTTTAGTTGATTCGACCGGGGAGTGGGTGATCGACTTGGACCGCATGTTTGTTGGGGTTCTGATTGGGAGTCTCTTGCTCTTGCATTTTACAAGAGATATTTCCCTCCACAACGCACCAATCTGCTGAGGGCCAAGATTACCAGTTTCAGACAGGCTCCCGATGAAAGTTTTTATGAAGCATGGTCACAATTTAAGAAGTTGGTGAGGTCTATTCCTCACCATGGTTTTGACCCATGGTTTCTAGCTAATCAGTTCTACAATGGGCTGTATGATGACCACAGAGCCATACTTGATGCGGCCTCTAGTGGGAGATTTCAGGAGAACACCGATGATGACAAGGGGTGGTCTCTTATTGAAGAGATGGCTAATCACAGTGCTGAGTATGGTAACCCGAGGGATGGGATTAGAACAGTTCATGCAGTTGATAAGCAGGTTTTAGCTCAGCTGGAGACCATGAATGCTAGATTTGACAAGTTGGAGTTACAAGCTGCTGGGGAGCCTCAGACGGTCCGTGTTCTTACTAGAGGAAAGACCGTTTCTTGTGAGAGATGTGGGAGTAATGATGGCCACACTGCTGTTGGCTGTCTTGTGGAGAAGGAATAAGTCCTTGCCTTTCAGCAATATAGGCAAGGAGGAGGTTCCTATTACAATAATCAAGGGGCAGTCCATCCCAATTTGAGGTGGACTAGTCAAAATGTGCTCAATCCTACACCTCCTCCGCTTTGCCAGCTGACCTTATGTTCCTCCACATAAGAATCAACAAGGCTTTCAAAAGCCTCCTTCCTTTACTCCTCCTAACCATGGTGCATCATCTTCCGGTGGGGTGAGTGAAATTGGCGAGCTTAAGTCTATGTTGCAAGCTTTTACAAAGCAATTCCAGCTGAGTGATCAACAGAAAGATGCGTCCAAAAAGGCACTTGAAACTCAAGTTGCCCAACTAGCCATGAATCAATCCTCAAGAAAGCAGGGTCAATTACCGACTCAAAATGAGAAGAATCCACACGAGACAGTAAACTTGATAAATCTGAGAAGCGGTCGTTCATATGAGGGACCGGAGATGCAAAAATCAGACCCGAGAAAGGCTAAAACTGATGATGAACAGTGTTCTGTCGAAGAAAGTGAGCCCACGACAAAGCAAGTGCTCGATCGATTGGTTTCAGGTGGTCGATCGAGCAGATTTGGGGATGAAAGTGCTCGATCGAGTGGTTTTTCCACTCGATCGAGTGAACAGGAAGAACAGACTGGTCGATCGAGTAGTTTTTCTACTCGATCGAATGAAGAGCAAAATGGAGTTCCTCGATCGAGTGAAAATTTCACTCGATCGAGTGATATTATTGAAGATTCTACTCGATCGAATGGGCATATTAGTCGATCGAGTAGTTTTGATGACGGGAAGCTTATTCGAGAGCCTGCTAGTGCTCGTTTAAGCGATAAATCACCGGAAAGACCTCGTTCGAGAGTTAAGAAGCGTCCAAAGGATACAGAGCTTGCACCGGAAGATACATTGGAAGAGAGAAACAAGGGACTCGAGATTCCTATCACGGTTCCCTTTCCGAGGCGTCTACAGAATACTAAGGCCAATCAACAATTCGGCAAATTTGTCGAACTTCTGAAAAGCTTGGAAGTCACTGTGCCGTTCACCGAGTTGCTGACAAAGGTACCCTCTTATCTTAAGTTTATGAAAGAAATTTTATCGCGTAAGAGGAGTATTAGTGATAGTGAGACCGTAGCTTTGACTGAGGTGGGGTCAACCCTATTTCAAAATAAGTTACCTCCTAAGCAGTCAGACCCGGGTAGTTTTTCAATTCCGTGTCATATCGGTAACTATTTGATTGATAATGCGCTGTGCGATTTAGGCGCTAGCGTGAGTGTCTTACCGCTGTCTCTGGCTAAGAGACTTGGTCTGACAAAGCTGAGTTGCACTAACATGACAGTCCAGATGGCCGACCGTAGTATATCACGGCCACTAGGCATAGTAGAAAACGTACCTGTGAGGATCGGGAGGTTCTTCATTCCCGTTGATTTCGTTGTCTTAGACATCCCCGAAGATGCACACACCCCTATTATTTTAGGGAGACCATTTTTGTCACGCCCGTGCGATTATAGACGTCGGGGGAAAGACTTTGACCTTTCAGGTAGGGGACGAGGAGCTGATTTTTCATCAGTCTAAGTCCCGGAGGGCTCCCATGCAAGCTTAGCCTTGCAATTCTCTCTCTTCTATTGATCCTATTATTAACACTCCAGTTGAAAATTTGGAGTATTGTGCTGCAATTGTTACCCCTCCGCCTCAGACTGAGAGCAAAAAGGAGGAAAGTTCGTCTGTTTTCCTTGCTGCAGGTACAGATGAAAGTAATGAAGGAGCTGTCAAAGGGTGTTGTGCAACTGTTGTCAATCAAATTGGAAGTAAGGATGCTAAAGATGGTGATAGAGGAGCAAGGACGAGGAAGGTTCGCGCTTATGTGGATGTGAACTACTCCCCTCCTACCGTTTCAAATGATAATTCATGCTCATGGAAGTTGAAGAGGACAATCAACGTTGCTGAGATGACGTCCTCCAGTCAGGAGCCCTTCAAGGGGCTACTGAATTGCATTGGGAATTAAGCGGGGAAATGCCCCGTGTAACACTTTGTAATAGATAATTTTTAAATTTTCCTTTGAACTCGTTTTACTGCTTTTAATTAGGACAATTAGTTTATAGACTGTTTTAGCGTAGATTTAAGACTATAGACTGTTTATATGCGCATTTAGTATGTTGGGATATTTTTGCACGTGTTTTTATGCAGGTTTGGGGATGTTTTACGCATTCCAAGGGAAGAATAGACGAAATTCAAGAGCTTACGCGAGAAAAGAGCTCGATCGAGTACTTTTTGTACTCGATCGAGTGAAAATATGGTCGATCGAGTGCTTCTTCTGGTCGATCGAGTAAAGCAATAAATGGGAGTTCTCGATTGAGTAGAAATCTACTCGATCGAGTAGATGGATCAGCACAGTGTTCGATCAAGTGGTTTAAAACCACTCGATCGAGTAAAATGCACAGGACGCATGGAGTTTTTTTTATTCCTTACACTCTGTTGTTCTTATTTCTCATTCATTTTTCCTAATTTTTCGTCTAACACCTCCCTTTTGCGACAAAAACTCCCCCAAATCCCCATTTTTTTCTTACTCAATCACCAAATCCACCTCCTACAATCTATTGCTTGCTAATTAATCTTTCAAAACCCCTTAATTTCCCCCTTGATTGTGCTCGTTTTCACGGTTTTAAAGAAGGGTTAGGGTTTGCGATTTTTTCGAACAAAAATCGCCTCTTTTGCTTGTTTATTTGAAGATTATGTGCAATTTGTAGGTTGTATTCATCAAGTAAGTGATTCCTCTACCTTCATTGCATTTTGATTTCATTATTTTTGCCATTTTTTTGAGGTAAAAAGGAATTAGGGTTTCGAATTTGTTGGGACAGTCGAATTTTTTCGACTTTACTTATCTTTATTGGCCCTTATCTATCTTGCTTGATGATCAATCCCAATTCCCCAATGAATGTTGCATGATTAATTCGAATTTCATACGATTTTTGCGATAAGGGTTCAGGACAGTCGAAATTTTCGACTGTCATTATGTTTCTTGATGCTGTCATTAGCCTAGTTAACTCCATTGTGCTTAGTTATCGCTGTTGTTGCTAGCTATTCTGGCCCTATCGCCATTTACGTGCTGTGATTCGAAATTTTTAAGGAATTTGGGAATTTTTGGGGCTGAAGTCGATTTTTTCGACTGTTTGGGGACTGCAATGCTGTCACATGATAGGTTCTTGCTGTTTTTAGCCGCTGTTTAGCCATTATTTTCTTATCATGTCCCCTGCCCTTGTTAACAAGATGGAGTCTAGTACTTTGCCTTCTACCAGCTCCACCTCTAGCCCGTCCTTGAGTGAGACGGTGGCCCCTGCTGTTGCCACCGCCTCCACTTTAGTGACTACCACAGCCCCAGTGTTCCTAGTTTCAGCTGCCGGTACAGTTTTTGCTCCAGCTAGCTCTGCTGCTAGCTCAGTTCAAGCTGCCACTTCCTCTACGGTCACCACCACTGCTAGCACTGATGCTAGTTCTTCTTCAGTGGTGGCCATAGCAGCCACTACTCGTACACCAGCCACTACTTTTACTCCTATGGTGGACTCGCCAGCAGCCGCAGCTGCTTTTAGAGCAGCCCTGGTCCCTCACACCGTCTCTGGATGGGCTAATACTTCGGGTTCCAGAGGCCGGGGTCGTAGACAGTCTCGTTCTACGCCAGCCCCATTTGACCACCTCTACTTCTCATCGCTTCAGCTTGTTCTTTGCTTCTACTGGGCACAGCACGATCACCGTCAGGGGACACTTCCCTCGACTCTCACCCAGATTATCCGCAGGCACATTTTGTTAACGCTTTACATCGTACGAAATTTTATAACCTGCTAGGCTGTGTGCATGTTCCTTCCCGTTTTCTAGAGAAAACGGCACTTGTGAGACTCGACATTTACGAGTTGGTTTATGACTTACTACGGGCCACAGGAATGGCCGGGCTCATCACTATGAGCGGCCGCACTTTTCTGGAACTGAGCCTCGAGTTTCTCAGCTCCTTTACCTTCTCCTCAGGGGCACACGATGCTGAAGCCGATAGTTCTTCAGTGTCCTTCCGTTTGTTTAACCGGACTTTTCCGATGACCTTAGGGGAGTTTGGTAGGTTACTTGGCCTTACCTCTACGGGCGCGATTGCCGCCCCTAGGAGGGTCTTCCGTCAGCTTTGGAGGGCCCTGGCCCACACCACTTTTCAGGAGCGAAAGCTCCAATAGGTCCACCTCCCCGCTGTCCGTTGTTTTCTTAGATTGATGGGGAGCACTATTTTCGGCCGAAAGGAGCCGAACAACATCACAAACACCGAGCTCTCCATCCTGGGCGGTTACCTGAACATCGACTGTGAGGGTCCCTTTACCCTCAACATAGCTTACTTGACCGCCCAAGCACCTTGAGCCGGGGAAAGAAGGAGACGGAACCATTACTGCGGTGGCATAGCCACCATTCTTGCCCGTTCCCTCATCCCCGTTTGGCCTCGTGACTGCGGTACCTCCGGGGAGAGAGGCTATTGAGTCCGGATGCCATGCTTTCTCAGCATTGGCTTACCCCAGACTACCAGACATGGAAGATAGACGGCTTCCTGTCTGTAGACTTACCTTGTGAGACTCTCCCCCGTCTAGAGCCCCTTCATACTGTTGCTAGGGGGCGCCCGCCTGCCACCACTGCCTGACCTTCACCTTCCATGCCGACCACCTCCTGATGCACCCGCCGCCAAGAAGCGGCGTCTTGATACCGGAGAGGGGTCTACACCTTCAGGGAGTGCCCAGCCTTCCACGGCTACTCCCGTACCGACCCCTACTCCCACTACTACTACCACTCCTGCTCCCACTGCCACTGACCAGACATAAACTCAGCCGGACCTACCGGCTACTTTCGTACCACCTCCTCCCTTTGTGGCGCCCGCGGTCCTGGACCAAGGGGGCGCCGTTTACGGTTTGTTGCTTGAGGTTGCAGTGCGTCAGGCTCGTATGGAGAGGGATTTGGCTCTTGCTTTACACCCTCTGTACGAGTACCACTTGCGGCGACACCGTCCGATCCCAGAGGGTTGGCCACACCCTTCCTTCTTCCGGTACCCACCTGAGGGGTACCCGGTGTCTGACGAGGAGGAGGACGAGGACCCAGAGGTGGCAATGGAGAGAGCTCGTGCTGAGGAGTAGAGGAGGAGAGAGGAGGAGAGAGACCCGGAGTTCAGGGTGGAGGACATCCGTGACAGTGACGGCGACGACGACGACGAGTAGCTACTAGTCTACTCACTTACCCAGTTTTCTGGCTGGTTTGGGGAAGTTCGTATTTTGTATGTATCTCTTACTCTTTTATTTTGTCTCCTTTTTATTTTTTTATTTTTATTTATTTATCGGTTGTATATTCCCGTTCCCCTGTATATTTCTGCTGGTGTATGCTGGAGGACAACGAGGGCGTTGTCCGTTTTGGTTTGGGGAGGGTATTGCATCCTTTTGAGTCTGCATTTGCATTTGTTTCTGCATTCACGTTTATTTTTCAGCTTGCATTGTTGTTTATTTCATCAAAAACCAAAAATCCAAAAAAATTAGAAAATTTCAAAAAAAATCAAAAAATATTCACGTTTACTTTTGCATATAGGTTGAGTCGGAACGGTAGATTTCCGTGATGATAATGCACTATAACTTGTCTTTTTGCTTTAGCCTTGCACTTCTTTGATAGTTATTAGCTTGTCATACGCATAGTCTACGAGTTTCTGTTCAAATATAGCTGACTGTTTAGACTTGACCTAATAAATTGGTAAACTACTTGAAAATTCTGAGTTTTAGAGCCATTACTGGTGACATTCATGACCAGTTCATTAGGAATTGAGAGTAGTACTCCTTGCATAGCATGTTCGTCCTTTTTGCACATTTATGACATTTAGTTTCTCGTCAAATGCACATATTCGGGTTTGTGGTTGGTGTCACATGCAGGGAGGTGCTTGCAAATTTCCCTTTCCTTATATTTCACCCGTTTAACTCCACATTAGCCAAATTTGCCTTTTTGACCCATTAGCTACATTCCAAATTAAGCCTGCCTAGTCAAGCTAGTTAGTATGTTCTTTTGGGTATGAGTTTTCATCTGCATTTTGGCCCGTATTCCTTTTGTATGGAGTTGGTGTAAGTATTGTGGAAGGAGGAAAAAGAGAAAAAAAAGAGAATTGAAAATGAAAAAAAAAGAAAACGTGAAAAAAAAAAGAAAAAAAAAGGAAAAGGAAAACAAAAGCTGGAACGTGAACAGGAGAAAAACAAAAAGGAAGTTGAAAAAAAAAGTTGATTTGTTTCAATTAGTTATTTCAGACGGTGTTTAAAAAAGGAAAGTTTGTGACCGTCTGACTCCTCCATTCTTATTCTATATTTTTGAGGAGATTGTGTTTGAGTTTAGTGAGCTTTGTGCCAAATGAAGGGCACTTGTACTTAGTTCTTCAGTCAGTTGAGATTCGGATGATTTCATTATGGTCCTGTTAGGAACTAGCTTGACGCTTTTACCTCTACATTTCCATAACATGTTTTGCCTTTCTCACCTGAACCTCACTATTCCCAAATTATTTGTAAGCCCTCGGCTGTGACGGACATTATTGGTTGGAGTGTGTGAATTAGTACTTGAATTGTCTTTCATTTTTGTTGCATGCATGCTATGTAGGTCGCAGTTAGGTGAATGACTGTCTTTTCTTCTCTTCTTTACATATAACATTCACCCTTTGCTTCATGAGAGAAGAGTGACCACGAGAGAGTCCGATTTTGTTGGTCTTGCAAGGTCGATAGGTTGGCTATCCCCTTGTCTAACAGATCATGTAGCTGGTGCTCACCCTTTGCCTCATGCTCCCATCTTTCTTTTTCACAAACAACACTGGTGCTCCCCATGGTGACACACTAAGCCGGATATACCCCTTGTCTAACAGATCATGTAGCTGTTTCTTCAACTCTTCCAGTTCTTTGGGTGCCATACGGTACGGTGGTTTAGATATAGGACCTGTTTCTGGTTTGAGCTCCACATTGAAGTCAATATCTCTCTTAGGTGGTAACCCCGGTATATCATCTGGAAAAACATCACTAAACTCTCCAACCACGTGTATATCATATGCTGTCAGCTGCTCCGCACGCCTATTGATACGTGCTTTTTATATAGTCTTTTTAGCCTATTTCAGCACGTATTTCTATGCATTTTTATACTGTTTTTATAGTATTTTGCCCCGAATTGGCTACTTTGGTTCGTTTTGTCCATTTTGTAGAAATGAACGCGAAAGTAGTGGAATCGTACCCTTTTTCGTCCTTTTTGCATGCATTTAGAGGAGACGAGATTTTTCCAGAGTGAGATACTACGTTTGGAAGCGTCATGGCACGGATTACGAGGCATTTAGGCGCGGACTTGAGCTGAAATGAAGATAAAGAACTCGATCGAGCAGTTTTACCACTCGATCGAGTGGTTTTTACGTCCCAGGATGGTCGATCGAGTGGTTTTCCACTCGATCTTGCTTGCAGAAAGACAGTTACTCGATCGAGTAACTTTCTACTCGATCGAGTAGTTGATGATGAGGTTTTGCTCGATCGAGTGGTTTTAGTCCACTCGATCGAGTGGTTTCGCTGATTATGGGCTTTAAAACAGCCCGTGTTATGTTTATTTCGCTAAACTTAATTACTTTACTATTTAAGCACGCTTTACTAGGTCATTAGGATCTATCTTTCCATTATCTAAACTTTCTACTGTAACTTTACTGCGTTGCTTATTTCCCTTCACTGTAACTTTGTTCTTGGGATGATTTCACTCGGATTTTGTGTTCTTTACGCCGGATTCGCTTGGATTGTAATTCCTTTCTCTTTTCTTATTAATAATTAATCATTGTTTGCTTTAAATTCTTGTTTACTTCATTTAATTCCTTTGCCCTAATTTCTCTTTTATGCAATTTTATTGTTATTTCATAATGTTTACTGCTGGGAATTTATCTGCTGTTAGTTTAATTAGCGACATGAGTAGCTAAACCCCTTTCATGTTGGGATTAGGGGATCTGCGGTAGGAAAGTGACGATGTAGTAGATGAAACAGATGAATTGATTACAAGGCTCTATCACCATAGCAATTTAATTGTATTTATTCGACTTAGTTGAGTTCACACTTCTGAGTTAACCTTTAATCTGGCTAAAATTAATCCTATATCAAAAGATTGGACTAAATAGGCCTGCTATGAACAGTAGACTACCCTGACGAGAATGAAAGTTAAGTTAGTGGTATTTTAGGGTAGAAAGTGGACCGAAAGGACCTTTCAACATCCGTCTTACATTAATTCGTCTGAGTCATTTACAGCTGAGTCACTGGACTGCCGTAGTGAACCGAAATACTGACATGTCCCTCTCTATCTGATAGTTTTATCCCTATTTCTCTGCTTTTATTGCTCTTGCCTTTATTTCTCTTTCCTTCAAATCTCGTAGTTTAGATAACAATTCAAACAACCCCCCCCATTTGTGACCAAATAGACTGAATTCTGCAAATATCTTGCCTCCCTGTGGTGATCGACCTGACTTCCCTAGCTATATAGTTAGTTTAGTTAGTTTATTTTTGATAGGTACACGACAAACGTGTCACCTATCTCTCACTTGGCAAAGAATCAAGGGACACTTCTTCCTCAAATATGACTTTAAAGTCATTACAGCGACGAACGTACACTTTGGCCTCACGGCAAACCCTCTATAAGACACTCTGACACCCTTGGGACTCTGTAAGTACACTTTCTTTTGTCGGCAGTCTATCTCAGCATCATACTTACCCAACCTGTCCATCCCGACGATGACCTCAAACCCATCCATAGGAAACTCTAACAAGTTGACAGGTAAGTCTACCTCTCCTACCAACATGGACACATAATTATACAACTTAACACAAGACATCGACTCCGCAGGAGATATAAACACATCATCTTTTACAAGTTCATACTCTCCCAAACCCATAGATAAGGCATGACCTCTAGACACAAAAGAGTGGGTTGCCGCTGAGTCAAACAAAACGAAAGACGGTGTATTATGAACAAGAAAGGTACCGATAACTACATGAGCATCGTTCTCAGCCTCTTGTTTGCCCATCATGAAGAGCTTCCCGCTGCTTTTCTGGCCTCCACCCTGGACCGAGGTGTTCGAAGTAGTCGGCTTAGCTGCTGAGTTCTGAGTCACACTATTGTTCGAGCGCTGATAGGATCCTCTACTGTTGCAGTTGAAAGCACTGTAGATACCCAGTATCTGTCAAGTCTCAAACAAACACCCGATGATTGTCAGACTACAACATGCTTAGGAATCGCAGCATTTGATCGATAGTTTGTGTACAACTATACGTCGGAAAACTTAAAACAATTTCGAAAATAAAACATTTCAAAACTTTTCAAAAGTACCTGGAGTGTTTAATGCATGACAACGAGGTCGCAATGACACTAACTAGAGTCAAAACCGACACCGGACCAAAAACCGACTCAAAATTCAAATCCCGACTCCAACAACGAGTCAAACCGAGTCAAACACAAAAAAACAAAACTTTTAATGACTTCCTTGTTAAGTATTTCCCGCAATGCTTCATGGTCAAGTACAAATCATGTTCATCCAACACATAGGATAGAACAAATCATGATTACAATTGCGTGATAGTGACAAGACACCTCGAAGACCCGCGAATTGGCTTGCGCCTCTTCGAGCATCCAATGCGGCCACGTCGCTCAAAACGCACACAACCACCCATTTCTCTATAAATACCCACCTTCACACACCATAAAACCTTACGCGAGTGTCCGCCCCCTCATTTCTCCCTTAAAATTATAGATTCGACTTCTTAAGTCACAAACCGACACGTGTTTCCGACCTACCGATAAAAAACACAAGCCTTACACATCGTTTGGTACCGTCATCGTGTATTAAATCACTTAACCGACCATATCGACCAACTACACCATCACTAAACTTAAAACATTCTTTTAAATTGCTAAAACGGTTTTCAAACCGAGTTTTCCGACCAAACAAGTTGTTACACTTTCGTCGATTTCTCGTCTCAAGCCTAACATGTAAGTATGAGGGTGTAAAAATCCTCTTCTATCATGTTTTTCATTTGTTTCATGACTATAACATGCTAAAACATACATAACATGGTCCAAATATGAGGTAAATGAGCCAAAACCGGATTTTTGGCCGAGACAAAGGCTGCTTGGATAGCAGCAGGGCTCGCGCCTAAAGCCCCTCTCAGGCCTTAATCTAGCCGTGTTTGGTTTCATCTTCCTCTTTATTTTTATTTCATATTTGTAATTGGTTTTTACCATTTCAAATACTTCAAATCATTTTTATGATAAACCTTTAACCATAAAACATTTTTCATCCTTGGTTCATATTGCCATGACAGTTTAATCCGTGTTTCGGTGATAATATTTGGTTAATTACATTTTAAAAGGTCTTTTAAAACCTTTTATTTCATTTCTTTACATTTTCAAAACAAATGCATTAGTCATAAATACAAAATTATCATTGGTTCTACATACCATGTCGGATTTTAACCCGAGTACGTGTTGGGAAATGTGTCCTCAACAATAGTGCGATCACATGATTTAAATATCATGATTAAATCTCATACTAAGAATACGTGAGGGATGATTATTAATACAGTCGACTGACCGTCATTAATCGGTAATGATTGGCTGACTAGAGTTTGACATTACTGTCGTGTGACGGTGGTGGTCAGTTGATCCCTTAAGGTCACACCTAAAGGACAATTCCCTTAATGGATAAATTGATTAATTGTATGACGATACGAGGTAATCAATTCCTTAAAAGTGAACAATTTACTTGTGAGAGAGAATATTAATATCTTATTATAATGGGATTAAATAAGATTTATTTTAGTAATAAAAATGCTTTATTACTAAAATTGCTTATTGTTTGAGAAACAATAGAGATAAGAATGAATGGTTAATTATAATTACAAGATGTTGTGAATTATAATTTTATGACCCATTTTATTTATGTGATCAAGTATCACTAGTCAATTTATTGTATGTAATTTAATTAATTTATAAAATGATATTTATGGGATAAATATGCATTAAATTAATTAATAACATGTAAAATACTACATGTATCATATTGTGTGACAAATGACAAATTGACAAAATAAAATGGTAGTCCATTTTATGGTGAATGGACCGAAATGGTGAGTGTGCTAATGGGTAGTGATTATTTTATATTATGTGATAATATTCATATAAATAATTGTGCCTACCTTTATGTAGCCTTACACATCTAGGATTTTGATAAGAGAAAAAGAGAAAGGAGATTCCAATTTTTGTTTGGTTCCCCTTGCCTCTTCCCACCCGGTTTCCCAACTCTCTTTATAGAGTTTTTGGTCTCTTATCTTACTTACACAATTCATTCAAAGTATACATGCAAGTGTCTTTGCTCTTCCTTCTCTCTAGTTTTCTCCAACAAGTTTTTGGAGATTCATAAGTTATTGTTCATCATTTCTAATATAAAAACAACATTACTAGTGTAGTAATAATAATAATATTAGAATTATTTAAGGATACTAGTATAATAATCTAGTTAATTAGTATACTAGTTTAAGGGTAAGTCTTGGGTGCAATCTAAGGAGGATTTCTATACTTGGGATCTTGGAGGATCATCCATCATTATTAGCTCAAGAACAAGTGAAGGAAGGTGACCTTACTTGTGCCCATAATTTCGAACCAATCTACAATGTAAGGAACATTGTTTTTCTCATAAATCTTTCATTTTGTTATGCATGCACTAGATCTAAAGAACAAATAATTAATAAGTTAATTAGTTCACTATTAGAGGAGTCTAATAATAGGTATATGAACCTAACAAGTGGTATCAGAGAATAGGATGTTGCATGCATAATCGGTTATTGTTTTTCCGAGTTAAAAGGTTAACATATAAAACTAAAAATTTGTGATTTATAAGTATAAGCCACGAAATCACCATGCATGTTATATATTCTGGTCCTAAAGTGTTTTTAGGTCATTTTTATGATTCATGGAAATTTATTGCTCATTTTAAGGATTTTTGGTCATTTTATTACATTTTTATGACTAAAATGGGAATTAAAATGCTAAAAATAGTTAAATTTCGTTTCTGGCCTTGAAAAATTTATATGACCTCACATGCATATTTTACAAGTTGTGTGTAAAAGGACGAGTTAATTTGATTAATTTTGCATGATTTATGATTTTTATGAGATAAAAATGGATTAAAAGAGGTAAAATGGTTAAAATTAGTTAAATTTCGAATTAAGCCATGATCTTTTAATATGATGTCACATGCAAGATTTACAGAGAGTATGTAAATTTCTAGATTTAAATATCTTCTTTAGCATGATTTATGGATTTTTGAGTAAAAATGGCATAAATAGTGACTATTTTAGCAAAAATTAGCTAAAACGTATTGCATGGCTTGAGAAAATTATTTTAAGTTGCATTAATATCCCAATAATCAGATCTAAAGTTGTAAAAATTATTGGTTTAATTTTCGTATGCTTTATGCATTTTATGAGATAAAAACGATAAAAATGCAACTATATTTTCTCTAAATTAATTCGAAAATTTTAACCATGTTTTTTTTTGACATTATGAGGGTCATGGAATTATTCCAGAATGTTCAAAAATTTAAAATTCAAATTTTGAAACTTTTATGATTTAATTTGGATTTATTACATATAAATGATGATTTTAAGGTCAAAAATGAGCATAAAATTAAATCAAGTTGAATTATTGTCAAAAATTTAGTGATGACTGATTTTTGAGTCCTAAAATGTGTTAGGATAATTAACTTGAGCTTAGATGTGATTTAAGTGTTAATTAGTGATTTTAAAAGGTTATTATCACGTATTTCCATGATACCGGGTTATATGTACGACATAAGTTAAATAGGGCGATTTGGCACATGATTTTGCATGATAGGTACATATTATAATGCTGCATATTTCAATTGTTGAATGTCTTTTATTTATATAATTTTGAATTATGTAATTTTATCTTAGTATGGCCTTAGTTTTAATCAATATTACCCGTAATGAAAGGGAATAATGATTCGGTTGTAATTTAATGTGATCTCGTATCACTTTTATTTTTATTTCATTAGTTTTTCCATTTTACAAATGTATAATAGGAATAGCTTTGTATTTTTATTATTATTTGTAATTATGGAGCTTCTTCAAAGACGGTGCCATTCGGAAAGGTGATCCGACAAAGACGGTGTCTTGGGTGGCGTGCCAATTGAAGATTCAAGGGACCAAAGGAGTTGGTTTCCGAATATGTAATAGATTATTTGATTTTCTATTTTTAGGTAGGCCATACTAGGAATTTTATTTATTGCTTTGCATTTCTTTTAATATGTTGCATGCATAGCCAAATCGCCATAACAACACATGCATATCATATCGAGTCATCGACCGTGTCAATTATAATTATCGTAGTTCACCGCTTTAGTTCACTTAAAACGTGATAGATAATAAATTGACAAGACCTCTCACATATCAAAAATTGAGATAAAGCCTTACCAAATAGTAGAAACCCATGAAGTACCAATTTCGCAAGGGAGTTAATCCGGCTTCACCGTAATACAAACCTTGTTACGTTGGCGAAGTGGGGTAGTAAACTGTTATTACATCGAAATTTGGATTGAGCTCAACGGAAGTATTGTTGACCGTAGTCGCATGTGTTCGGGGCTAAAGATGAGAATTAGAGTAATTTTTATCGACCGAGAGTTCTAAAAGTAGAATCGATTAAAAGGTTAATCCACCGAGTTATATTAATAAGGGATGAATCGGCTCACCGTGCCCAAGTTAATATGAATTTGGATCTCGGAATCATTTATGTAGTTGGGTGGAGGTCACTATATAAATGCAATACTTGTAGTTAAAATTTACAAGTATTATTAAAACGATAGATGATAATTAAATTCCTTCATTTCCTATTTTATAGTCAAATTTGTTTTATCAATTGCAATGACAACTCCAATATCATCTAATAATCATACACCGATCACCATTAATTCTTGGCTCCAATCATTCTATGAAAAATGCTTCTTGTATATCAACGACCCGATTAGAGTACTACGCTTTAGCATTGGTGAAGATGGGAATCTTTGTCTTTTTACTACTTCTACACCTCATACTCATGCCTACCTCTCAGGTAAGAGGTTCATATGAGGGGAATCTCATAGATTCCAAGATATCCTTGTTTGATGAATCAAGAAGTAATATCAAATTAAGTGGGAGTTCTAGCAAGAGTGTCCTTGCAAATGAAAGTAGTATTGGTGTTAGTAAAGAAAGAGCAAAGATATGTGAGAAACCCAAATCCGATTGTGAATTGGAAGTTGATAGTGAGACTACCACAAAACCAAGATGGGTATCCAATCCTACCATGAATATCATTATTTTAATGTCATGGGCCAATGGAAGCATATTTGCCCCAAGTATTTAGAAGATATCAAAGTTGGGCTTGTTACTCCAAGTGGGACTTGGAAATGTGGAAAAGCTAAACAAGAGTGATATGAATCTCCGACAACGAAATGGAGCTCGGGTAGCCACCACTTCAAGAGAAATTTATATACTTGTTTTTGCTAATAGCTTTGAGTTATGATTTACATAATTGTTATTATGTTCCCACTTAGTCTAAAACATCATTTCTATGTGAGACATGAAAGGATCTATATTTTGTCCTCAAAGACAATTGTTGTATTTTATTGAAAATAGACGTGGATGTGAGCCATGTCACTTATCTTTATGATACACAAGTTTTAGACAGTTCCAACTCATGTAAAGATATCTACATAATACGATCGAAAAGACTCATAACTAGTAATCCAAATGATTTGAACATTTGATTTTTCAATTAGGGTACATAAATAAGAAACGCATTAAACGCTAGTGTCGACTAGAATTATTGAACCATTTGATTTTCAATCATATGGAATATGCGAATCTTGTCTCCTTTGCAATATAATTTGTACTTCCTTTAGTGGTAAAGGGACACAAGCAAGTGATTGTTGAGACTAATACATGCCGATGTATGTGTTCTAATAAACATCACCGCAAGGGGAATTTATGACTACTTCGTCACTTTTACCAATGATTAAAGTAGATAAGGGTATATTTACTTAATCTAATAAAAGGTGAAGCATTTGAGAGATTTGAGAAATATCTAAAATGACGTAGAGAACCAATTGAATAAAGTTCTAAGCATTACGACCCAATCGTAGTGGCAAAGATCTAAGTAATAAATTTGATTTATTAAAGATGGATTATGACCTAGCGTCACTACCCATAAGATCAAACTAATATGAGTCGGTTTGAGTTGATGAACTCAATTTTGGGAATTTGCAATCCAAAACGGACAAGTAATTCTAATTGGATGGTCAACCATGAGATACCTAGAATAGAGAGTCTATTAAACCAAATAACATGGATAAGACTGTCATATTATATGTATCAAGCTGCCATGTTAGGATGGCCTTTTGAATGCTAATACATAGTCTGGATAAAATCCTAATACTCCGTTAAATATATATGTTTGTGACTCACAAAACTATCTCTCAAGAAGATAGATGTATTTCTGAGAGATAGAGTGGGAGAAGATTGTATCGTCACAAACATCTCTTATAGTTGAAATGTTACTTTGTGAAAGTAATAGAATTATAGAGTTGGAGTGTAGATGAACTATAGTCTATGGAGATAGATTAGAAGTATAGTTCAGTGGGAGTTTATCGCACATGTCTTATTGTTCAAAAATATTACTTTGTGAAAGTAATAGTATCATGACCTTGTTACATACGAGCCGAAGCATTACAATCCGAAAATTGTTGCTCATGAGTAGATTTACTTTAAAGTGAGGGTCTCTTTAAAGGGAAATAGAGCTTTAGAGTACACAAATGCATAAGATTTACATAAAGATGTTGATCAAGACAAATTGTGTTAGGAATTGCCGCATTTCATTTTAATGAAGAATGGCAAATAAAAAATTCGCTTTTCTAAAATGGGAATTTAGAGAAGGAAGTGTTTCAAACACAAAACCTTAGATTAAGATCTAAGAATCCT
Organism: Silene latifolia; assembly: GCF_048544455.1. Taxonomy (NCBI): domain Eukaryota; kingdom Viridiplantae; phylum Streptophyta; class Magnoliopsida; order Caryophyllales; family Caryophyllaceae; genus Silene; species Silene latifolia. Next base: position 105,996,936 of record NC_133527.1, on the reverse strand, counting down.
AACATATTATGCGTAGCTATCTTAAGTGATCACAAGTTGGTTTTAAGCTAGCATTAAAGGATTATACTTTTCATTCATGTGATTATAGTGAATTGTTTCATTCACATGATTGAAGAATCATGATATACATGAAGTTAAGTGGGAGCTAGAATTGTTTTTCCATGTCTTATATGTTGATGACATATTAATTATTGAGAATAATGTACCAATGCTCTCTTCCGGCAAGAGTGATTGGGAGACTAGGAAAGGGTGCAATATACGTTAGATTACCGAATCTATGTGAGAGTATATTGGCATAGAGTTGAGAGTCTTATGAGGATAAGATCTTTCGTATCTGTTGTAACATCAACAAGGTTGAATGGCTTATTCATGATGATGAAAGTGGAATTACTATGATGGAATCATAGTCGTTCATTGAACCCATTAAGTTGTTGATTACATGAAATCGATTGCTAATGTTTCCGCCATTAGAACGATTATGTATGCCAACAACAGACGCATGTCTTTGTGATGAAAAATATGCCTAGGGCATAATAAGTCAATAACAAGATAATTCCCATGATATGGTTTGTGAGAGCCTTATAGAACATCCTTGAGATTCTTGAGAAGAATTAGGGAAGGAGTCGTTCACATGTTTGGATGATAAACTAAGTTAGGTGTTGATGGGATACACAAACTTTAGTTTCCAAACCAAAACGGATTTGTTGAAATCCTAGGATGAATTGTTGACAAAGGAGTAAGAGACTAAGAAAGGTGTTTTAGTTTCGCGCATTGCAAAAATCTACAAAAGGAATCCAAGTTGTGATAAAATAGTCAACGTAGGGATTAAGGGTGAATCCCTCTACAAGTGACTTTATCACAAGTTATGCGATAACAATGGGAGCGTCTTTCAAGTTAAAGAGCCCAAGTCTAGTATGAAGTCTAGACATATACTTGGAGAAATTCATGTCATTAAGAGATGACATTGAATGGAAGGAAATAGCAATTAATTAAATTGGAATATATGGATATCGGGTATATCCACTTGCCAAGCTTGTATTGCATTTTAACTAGTGTTTTTATAACACTAGAGATTATAGAATATGAAGTAGTAATAGTGTATTGACTATTCATATGTGATAATCACCTTTATCGTTTGAGTTTTTAATTAAACTCACCCGGTACCTTGTCGTATCCGAATGGGTTGTAGAGACAAATTGAACCCCATTAAAGTGAACTGGATTGACATGGTATTCGCCCCTAGTTACTCATATGAGGTGACGTCTCGAAGTGACTAGAGTGTGATGCGATTGATGGCAAGTTCAAGTGCCATAGAGTCATATGGGATGACTAGTCGATCACATAGACAGAATGTATGGGACAATCTGTCGGGCAGTGACCGCTTATAGAGTTCTGGTAATTCATAAAGCCTGGTCGTGGCAAGAGCTACTATAGTATTCTTATGAGTCAATTCTTTTGACTAGAGACTATTCGCCCAAGTTGGCACAACTTCTGATTAGCTTTGATTTATACTCTACGATTTCGTAAATGAGGTCAAACTGGGTATATTTTGGGTTATGATGGGTGTGGTGAACGAAGGGAATAGGGCGATAGGAATTGTCCACCCCTTGTCAGGGTTGTTTGAAATCTCAAGGCCACTCGAGGAGTAGTTAACTGGAAATGCGTGGCCACGCTCGGAAAGCATCTATGATAGATAATTCCGGTCAGACAGTTAATCTCCAGATCGAGAAAACCACTCAAGATATGATCAAATGTAAGTACGACCTGCAAGACACCTTGCATTGAGTGGGAGATTGTAATAGGACAAGAGAAATGGTGACGCACACTTGTCGAGGACAAGTGGGAGATTGTTGGGAAATGTGTCCTCAACAATAGTGCGATCACATGATTTAAATATCATGATTAAATCTCATACTAAGAATACGTGAGGGATGATTATTAATACAGTCGACTGACCGTCATTAATCGGTAATGATTGGCTGACTAGAGTTTGACATTACTGTCGTGTGACGGTGGTGGTCAGTTGATCCCTTAAGGTCACACCTAAAGGACAATTCCCTTAATGGATAAATTGATTAATTGTATGACGATACGAGGTAATCAATTCCTTAAAAGTGAACAATTTACTTGTGAGAGAGAATATTAATATCTTATTATAATGGGATTAAATAAGATTTATTTTAGTAATAAAAATGCTTTATTACTAAAATTGCTTATTGTTTGAGAAACAATAGAGATAAGAATGAATGGTTAATTATAATTACAAGATGTTGTGAATTATAATTTTATGACCCATTTTATTTATGTGATCAAGTATCACTAGTCAATTTATTGTATGTAATTTAATTAATTTATAAAATGATATTTATGGGATAAATATGCATTAAATTAATTAATAACATGTAAAATACTACATGTATCATATTGTGTGACAAATGACAAATTGACAAAATAAAATGGTAGTCCATTTTATGGTGAATGGACCGAAATGGTGAGTGTGCTAATGGGTAGTGATTATTTTATATTATGTGATAATATTCATATAAATAATTGTGCCTACCTTTATGTAGCCTTACACATCTAGGATTTTGATAAGAGAAAAAGAGAAAGGAGATTCCAATTTTTGTTTGGTTCCCCTTGCCTCTTCCCACCCGGTTTCCCAACTCTCTTTATAGAGTTTTTGGTCTCTTATCTTACTTACACAATTCATTCAAAGTATACATGCAAGTGTCTTTGCTCTTCCTTCTCTCTAGTTTTCTCCAACAAGTTTTTGGAGATTCATAAGTTATTGTTCATCATT